>NW_024344240.1:21406051-21611573 GCF_902729225.1 Pteropus medius
TTTCTTTCTTTCTTTCTTTCTTTCTTTCTTTCTTTCTTTCTTTCTTTCTTTCTTTCTTATGCCTACAGCACCTGGTCTTCCTAGGTAGTCTCCCATCCAAGTACTAACCAGGCCTGACCCTGCTTAGCTTCTGAGATCGGGCGGGATCGGGCTTGTTCAGGGCAGCATGGCAGTAGATTCTCAAACTTTTTATCCACAGAAAACAGCACCAGAATGATTTCTGAGGACTCATTTGTGTCTCTACATGGGTACAGCAGGATTGGGATAAGTAATCACGTGTTAGTACTAATTTGCCAGGCAGGGTGCTGAGTACAAGTCATTAAACCTCACTAAGGTCCATGGAGGTGAACATCACTAGCTCCACTATACAGATGAGAGAACAGGTTCAGAGAACTTAAGTCGCAGGTCCCATAGCTAGTAAGATGTGAATGTAGAGGGTTCCTGGGTTGGTGAGAGGTGAAATGAAGAACCAAATGTGAGCCGATGTGAGCCAATGTGATCTATGAGGCTCTAAGGACCACTACACACTTGTCACAGCTCTTTCACAGCCAGTGGTCACACCCCGCTTTGTGAGTTCTGCTCTCCTGGTTGTAGAAGACTGTCTGACAAGAGCCTTGTAGAAGACTGGCTCCTTTGCGGTAGTTCAGCAAAAGACTCTGTCCCATAGTGATCTTTTGTGTGGGATGGTGACCCAGTTGGATCCTTTCCCTTGGAAAGTGTGAGTCCAGGAAGTGAGAAGTGAGTAGCTATGAGCTATGTTCTGAGCAATGATGAGCTATGTTGTAGATTGCCAGAAGACCTGATCTGCAAAAGACCGTGCCCCAGAGGAACCTCTCAGCACAGTGGCTTAGTTTCTTCCAGGGATTCTTCAGAGTTCACAGAACCCAAGGCTCCCCACGTTCTTCAGCCTTCCAGGAGCACTCTTTGCTTTTGCCTTCCAGTCATACTGGATAGTGTTCCCTATTCTCTAAGGCTGTAGGAAGTCCCATTGTTGCTGAGACGCATCAAGGAATGCATACACATTCCAGACACCTACCACGTTGATCTCTTGATACCCCAGCCAGCTGCCTTACGCTTCTCAGCTCATGCCTTGCTGTGAGAAAAAGAGGAGAGAGGAATCGAAGACATGTACCAGGGAGTGATCATAATAATTGGCCATGGAACTTAAGGTTGGTAAGAAGGTAAGATAAATGGGTGGGAGAATCTGATGGTGTCCAGGATTATCGGAATTGAGGTTTTAGAGAGAGCAAACTAAAAAGACAGGAGGTAAAATTAAAGAGTGCAATGCAAGAAATGGAGATTACGGTGGAATTGAAATTATTGGTAATACCTGGGTCTAATTTATGAGCATGGGAGTAAGTGACTAGGGTATGGCAGATGACAAAATCATTAGAAAGAAGTGTTCAAGGAACTGTGTGTACTGCATACCAAAATCTCCAAGAGTGAAGAGGTAGGAGTAAGGACTGGAGAAAGTGACAGTGAGCTATGAGCTAAAACCATGACGAAAAAATGATGGAACGTGACCCATTCCAACTAGTAGGCGTTAGTACATGTTCCTGGGACAATCGTTTCTTTTCTGAATTCTGATATAAAGATAGATTGTTAGAAAGGGCATAAATTTGCTATGAGTTTAACTCCTGGGTGACAATCTTTAATTGTTCATACTGATACACCTCCCCGCAGCAAGATTTTTTGTTGGTGGTGATGGTTTTATTTTGTTTTGTTTTGTTTTACTATTGTAGGAAGAAAGAAGAGGTAAGGTTCCTGATTAAAAGTTGTAATTATTCCTGCCCCTGCTTTGGAATATATCTGAATTTAATATATCCTATAATAGACAAAAATACCCAATTTCTAACATGCACCTTTGTTCTTAAAATACATGTCTGATAAGAGCCTTGAGTAAGACAGCTTCTTCTGATGCCAAAGTTTTGTTTAGCGCCTTCTTTGGTGCTCCAGAGTGTTTATACCTGGGACCATAGTAAGATGCAAGATGTGTGACAGGTACACCTTTCTTTTGTAAAGTGGGAGAAGGGAGATTGTGAAAGGAGATCCAGGCAGATCCAGATGGCAATGAGCACCATGGAAGCTGTGGGTCAGGAAACCGATTCCTTTAAATAGTTCAGGCCCACATACCTCTTGGGGAGTCTTGCCATACCCCAGTTAGAATACCACTGGTCTATTTCACACTGGTCCTCTGGGTTTCAGTTTTCATATCTATGAAATTAAGAGGTATAATCTAGTGGTCCCTAAATTATATTCTAGCTTTATATATTTAATTCCAACCACTAAGCCAGGCTACTGGATAGCCTGCACATTTTGAGGCCACCCCTGTCTGCTAGAGAAACATTAAATAGTTTGGGCAATTCCCAAGTAAGCTTGACCCCAGTTGCCGCCCCCACCCCCACTCCCATGCAGTTCTGCCACCCCTCCTAGCTGAATAATCTTGGGCAAGTTTACTCAACCTCTGGAAGGTAACAATGTGCATTCAATAGCAATCCTGCTGCACAGACTAATTACAGTATAAAAAACCCTGAATTCTCAAAGGAGGTGGTTTTTAGAGGATGGGATTATAGGAATTATGTCTTTTATTTCTGTGGTGTTTGAGTTTTTGCCATGAGGAAATATAGTGCTTGTGTATACATGCTAATATGTGCAGTAGCATGTATATTTATTTTCATATTTTTAAATGTTACATTTTCTGTGTTTTTGACCTGAATGGTACCAACTCAGTGTTGAAATAGCATAATATGCAGCTTAGAAATTTTGGCTATTATGTGTACCTGATGAACTTTTTAAATGGAAGAATTGGTTCTTAGTTAGTAAATGGAGTCAAACATGTATAAAGGGAGGTAGGTAGAGTTGATAAGGAGGCTGGATGTCACCCTGCTTAAAGCGGGTATCTCCACCACACCCCTGCCTCTGACCTCTGCGTGGGCAGAGGTAGAGAGAACTTTGTTCCTCCTCTCTACCTCTGCCCACACAGGGTGTGTGGGGTAGTGGAGGTACAGCATTTGGCGACATCAGGGTTTGGGCCTGGAAAGGAGAGACAGGAGCCAGGCCTGGAGGACAGGAGTGGCTGAGCTGAACTCAGCACTTGCTGGGGGAAGTGGGTGGCTTGAGTTTTACTTTCAGTTTCATTCAGTCATTTCAGAATGAAACCCATTTAACGGTCAGATCTCTCAGCCAGATTTCTCAGTAAACCTGTGCTCCATCCCAGCCCAGGTTGTTCAACTTGAGCTGGAGGGTGGGCTGGAGCAGGTGAGCAGCAGGAGTAAGGCTTCCTGCAGGGCGTTGCCTGGACTTGGAGAAGTTAGTGTCTCTGCACACCAGCAAATTCTCACAGCAAGGGCCCCTGGTACTGATGACAGGTCATTCTACCTCTTTACTCCACAAATTGGGGTCTAGAAAGGATCTCTAGACCATTATTTAGCACCTAATGTGTATCAGGTTGACACCGTGTCTTCAAAAATGAATAAGACACAACCCTTGTCCCCAGGGAGCTCACAGGATAGAGGGAGAGGAAAAAGGAATGGAACAGTACAGAGTGATGAGAGCCGCCATTCACGGTGGCCCACTCTGTGCCAGATGCTTCACTCATGTTATTTTCAGAATCCTTACCATGACTCAAAGCCAATGCCTCTTAAAAGTTGAGCCATGGACCACTTATCAGAATGCAGATTCTTAGGTCATGCCCATGCCACTGAATCAGAATTTACAAGCGTTGCTTGGGTTTCTTTATTTTTGACAAACATCATGGCTAACTCTAATGTGCTTCAAATACTGAGAACTCCTGCCCTAGAAGGGTAGATATTTTACCTTAGTAGATTTTACCAATAAGAAACCAAAGCTCGAAACAATTAAATTGCTCAGGGCAAGCCAAGGTACAGGTTATAGAAATGTCATTTTTCAATCAATGCTCGTTGATGCCAATTCAAGGCCAACAGGAACCCTCAATTTGGGGTGCTGTGAAGAAGGAAACCTTATTCAGTGCAAACAGCTCAATTGTGATACAGCACAGCTGTGAGGTTGCCCCTCTCCCTCCAGACAGCTCTATTCAGCCCTGCTCTGCTCCCATCCTTTCCTGCCTGTTCCTCCAAGACATCTTCCATGTTTCAGCCCCATGTAGGGAAACACTGTCTTCAGAAGAAAAGGAAAGTGCACTAACCAAGCAAGAGGAGAGCTGACTTATATATGGAGAAATTTCCGCCCATGATCCTTAATTGGTCTGTCCTCATGAAAATGAGAACTCCAAATTCTAATTTGATGGCTCCAAAAAGCACTGTCTTGATTGATCAAAACAGAGCCTCTCTGATTGGTCAGTGAAGATGCTATGAGGATATAGCTTCATGGCTCTGATTGGACAGGGAGAGTCTCAGTGTTATTGGTTAAAATATGATTCCAGGAACTCCTTTAAAAGGGCTGGTTCAGATAGCAGGATTGCAATGCAGGTAAGCAGTTCAGTGCCGGAGGTAGGCATTCTCAGTGCAATCTTCTCCATGAAGCGCCTCTTGAGTAAGAGGCCTGTTTAGAAATGGCTGCTAGGCTTTGCTTTTAAATTTGAGGCCAGTTAGCCACAGGAGCACTTCTTGGTAGCCATCTTTTTTGTTGACAGATTCACACCCAGAGCTAGGATGATCAGTGTCCCACTTCGCCTGGGAAAATTTTGGTTTATGCCTGCTGTCCCCTCTAATTTACAGAAGCCCCTGGATTGGATAATAAATTACATGGCTACCGTGTTAGGATCCCCTAGACATTACTCTGAACCATGCTACTGCCCCTCCATAAATATTAGCTAATGTGGTTATGGGAACACAGAGAAGATGGAAGGGGGATAACTTGGCTGGGGGACAAGGTGGAAGGAGAGTGAGAGGCAAGTCAAGGTAGACATTCGAGCTGTGATACCCATATTCCTGCTCTGCCTTTAGGACAGCATTGTAGACAATGGGTATTCCAAAGAAAGAAATAGATAAGCTCCATCTCCACTGAAAGCTGCAGCCACAGCAGCCATTATAACAACGTCTAACACTTACATAATGCTCACTGTGTGCTTTGTACCATTCTAACCACTTTGCATTTATCACATAGGGGAGCACGGAGACTGAAGAGCAAGCAGAGAGAGGTTAGGCTGGGCAGCAAAAACTTTTGTGCCTGGGAAACTGGGATGGCAATGCACTATTGATCGAGGACTCAGGAGTCCAGACATTCAGCTTAGTCACAAAGCAATTTCTGATGCAGCCTTTGTAAATTGTAATCTTTCTGGAATATGTGGGAAAAGTTGACAATAAGATCTGAGCCTAGTATTTGATGAAAAAGAGCTCATTTTTCCTTTTCCAAGGATCTTTAAGAACAGAGCTTCCTGCACATCTTGACTAGTTTAGATACAGCCCTGCCCGGAAGCAGGAGGATGGAGGAGATGACCTCTGAGGTCTCTTGGAGCCTAAGGAGTCTGCGATCATTACAACCACATGTCAGGACCCGGAGACATTCCTGTTTCCTGTTCCTCCACCTGGGGCCCAGGGCTGCAGGGCCCCTTTGCCTGTGTATTTAGTAGGTCATGCCCTTTTCCCTGGGCCTCTGGCATCCTATTTTGGCATCACTGCCCTCTACTAGCAGACCCCTCAGCTCTTTCTTTTTCTGAATCTCCCTTGCGTTCTACCCATAGAGGGAGCCTGGGTGTGGGACGTGGGTCCTACTTTTTTCTCTCTAACACACACCTGGATTTTCCAAGCCCAGCCTGGATCTTTCCTGGAACCACACTCTTTCAGTGCCATGGAGCAAGATGCCCTCTTCCTAAGAGAGGCAAGACACTCTCCAAACTTGCATTCCCTCTGGGCTCTGTGGCTGAGGCTACGGACAGATGTGCCCAAACTGGCCAGATGTGCTGCCCCAGCCACATGCAGATAAAACTCTGAGTGTGCTTTTTAACCTAGAAAGAAGACCAAGTGAAGGGCATCCCTTGAAGACTCTAGGCCTACTTGTACATTTCTTATTTAGATCATCCTGAATCAGGCAGCTGGAGGGAAGGCGTTGGCCCAGGGCCCAGCCAAACAGAGGTTCCTTGGAGCCAGCTGCTTGGCTGGAGCAAAACTGACAGCTCCATAGATGGAAAGAAAGCCTATTCAGGGGAGAGGGGAGAGAGGGGAGAGAGAGAGAGATGTGGAGGGGAAAGAGAGTAAGAAAAGAGAGGAAAGGAGTGTGGAGAGGAGAGGTTAAAGACGAGGAGAGAGAAGGAAGTGGGAGAAGAGAGTAGAATGTGGCAGAACAGAAGAAAGGAGAGTATGTTGCTACCACATCAGCTTGTGGAAGCAAAGCAATTTTAGGGTAGAGGTTTGATCTTGGGCGTAGAGGCAATTGAAGGGTTGGGGGGCAGAGATGGAGTGGGGAGGAAGAGAGCTGTGAACTATGCTTAGGTATATTTGACTCTTGGTAGAATCTCAATACTTCCCAAACTTAGCTTTTGGGGAGACTAGATAGTTTCTATGGGGCGGGGAGGGAGGGTCGGGGGTTGAGAGAAGAGAAAAGTATTAAAATAACTCACAGGTGCAGTTCATTCAATTGAGCTCACACTTTTTTAGATACCTACATTCTATATGTCAAGCTCCCTGCTAGGCACTGGACACAAGAGGGATGAATGAGATGCAGTCTCTGGCAACTCTCTGGGGGAGGCCTGTGGAGTGTTCAATAGGCAGGCGTGAGTGCATATGTGTGTTGGACTGAGGGTGCTGAGATTCCTTCCAGAAGGAGAGGGAAATACGCTGTGTTGTATCATATTTATGTGTGAGCTAGGGAATCTGAGAGCTGGGAAGACACTTGGAAAGTCAGCTTGTAGGATGACCCCTAAAACTGCCCAAGACAAAGAATTCTTTATTCTATGCTATGAGGTCCCTAGAAGAGCAGTACTGTCGCCCATCCTAGGGATAGGATAGGAGAGCAGATGCTGGCTCTGCGGGCCAGAGGGAACCTCAAATCATATTAAATTAAACAAAGTTTTTTTCCATTTTGTGGAGTTGTTTCTTTCTTCTTTTAGGTGTTTTGCTTGATTTTGGTTTTGCCTTTAGGATATCTCAGAGCCTTCAATATATAAATTTCCAAGACTTAGACAGTATAAACTTTTTGAGGCTGCAGTATATCCAGTGTTACTTTGAGTTCTGTTTCAGCAGTGTTAAGAACTTTCCTACATTGAAGTGAGAAAGAAAGGCTATGGATGGGGGTGTTGATCGTCAGGCTTCTCCTGGGAGGTCTGGGCCTCTGGTCTGCCATTCCACCTGTCCCCAAAAGCTCTTTGAAAACCTTTCAACTGGATTAAAGATTTGATTAACTTGCCTTTGTTCTCAGTGATTTGACCTTGGGTGAACTGCTCCAATTCTTTATGGCCCTTCCATTTCCCCCTCATTGAACTGGGATAATGGGCCTCAATTCATTCCTGTATCCAGGGGCTATCAGTCCCCAAATCACTTCTGTGTTGTATTATTAGCATCTACTTCCCTGAATTGTTCTGTATTATTTCCGCTATAGGTTCTGACTCCCCAGCTATGTTGAAAGCACCTTGAAGGCAGAGATCCTTCTTCTGATAGTGGTTCTAGGTTCCCCCAACAGTGCAACAAGATGGAATAGCATGAGTCCTTAAGTCAGGGGACCGGATTTGCTTTCACACTCTGCTGCTTGCTCCCAGAGGCTCATTTCCTTCTTCTATTAAAAAATGGGTTAACTAAGCTGAGGGAAAGTGATTTATATACTAAGTTTCCATAGACTCCTAATTACTTTTATTAATCATTTGTCCAGCTCATGCTGTGTTCCAGGCACCGTGCAAGATGATGAGAATCAGCGATGAGCCTTTGGTTCATCCATCTCATCTCATTCAGGCTGTATGTTGATAAGTGTGATAATTGTGGAAAATCGGGCTTATAATGCTTAAGAAAACCTCAGCAATCCCGAAAAGAAAAATCAACATATTAAAATGGAGGACCAATGGGTGAAATTTCATGAGCTCTGGTCCCCAAACCATCCTTTCCTCTTCTGGGGGCAGCCATAATCCATAATATAGAGCAAGCACATGGGACACGTTACTTTTTATTCTAAAAGGAGAACTTAGAAAGTACTTTTGCACTCAGGTAAACTGGAAGTTATGGATGTTGGGGGGAAGGGGAGGAAAGGGAAGGAGGGGCAAGCAGGATGAATGGAGGTGGGAGAGGCTGGCGGCAGAGCAGACACACCCCCAACGCAGCCCTCCTAGGAAACAAGAGAAGGTTGTGAAGCTGCGCGCCCCTCATGGCTCCATCCTGGCCCCCTTAAGGACCACCCTGGGAAGTCCTCTAGAAAACCCATCCATCATGGACAACAGACTGCTTTCCCCCCCACCCCACCCCCGCCCCTCCCGGTTCAATATCCATAGCACAAAAATGTGCTTCACTAATGGAAACCTTGTGCTGGCTGGCCTCTCTGAGGACTGCGGCAGTGAGCGGCAGAAGAGGAAGCGAGTGTATGGGAAAGAACACTCGAAAACAGGCCAGGGCTCCCACGTCTGTGAACACACGTACACATTCGTATATGTGTGGACGCATGGGGAGGGACGGGGAAGTCTTGCTTGTATTGAATACTGTGACAGTGACAGCAAAGAGGTAAAGCCCATGAAGGCCTTGTTCTCCAGTCCCCCAAATCAAGAAGGGATTGTCACAGTCCTCCTCTGTGTTTCTCAGTGATTCAGAGGCTGCTTAGTATGTCTGGCTGGGGTTTTCACTGGCTCTTTCATACCCTGTTGGAGGATGAAAAAAGAAAGAAAAAGATCAAATTTCAGTTCCCCTCAATTGCCCCGAGTTTGTGCAACCAACTGTCATTGTGAGACTGTCATTGTGAGACTGTCTCTGTCCTCAAGGGGGCCTGCACGTGGCTCAGGGTCTGTATGTAGCCCAGAGCAAATAGCAGCCCCTTTTTCCTATGGTGAAGGACAGCCCACCCATCAAAAGTCCCCCTTCTACCACTCTAACCCCTGGTTTAACTCATGAGGAGTCCTAAGGAAGAGACGATCAATAAATGCTTTTATGGGTGTGAATAAAAACCAAGTGTAGGTATGGAATAAACCCTGACCCAGGTTTTAGGAGACCTGATTTCTAGTCCTGGATCAGTTACTGGCTGTGTGACCTTAGTCAGATCGAACTTCTCTGATCCTTATAGTGATCTACTGAAAACTGAACAGGGCAGACGACAGTCTCTGAGGCTCTCCATTTCTAGCCTTCGATGGGAATCTCATCCAATGGTGGTTATCTGCTTGAATGAAGAGTTGCAGAGGCATGGATAATACAAAACAGTGGTGAGCTGCTTTTAATTTTTTTCCATTTTACTTTCTATTTGCCTCTGGAATGCAACTGGAGCATACATTCAGACACAAACTTCCTCTTCTACCCCACCCCCTCTCTTTGCTCCTCTGTTTAGCCCTCCTGGCCAAGGGTGGGGGTGGAAGAATGTAAAGCTGGCTGGGGCGGGGTGTGGTGTGTGGGGGGTGGGCGGATGTAGAAGAGGAAGCTTTCTGGTTGGGGGAGGAGTGCTTCAGGCACTGGAGAATTGATCAGCTATAAAGTCATTCTAATCCCTTCCCTTATCCAAAAAGGTAGAAGATTGTGAATAGAACATTCCTCACATGAAATACCGTATATACTTGCCTATGAGAAGCCCCAGGAAAACAGTGGAGTGAGTTTAAATGATGGGTCGCAAGGAAAATAATCAGAGTCCTCGTTCTCTCTCTTGTCAATTACATACTTTGGTCCTAGCTTCCAGCCAAGATGGGGGCCCATGCAAAACTGAGATTATTAGGGCACTAGTCATGCTTATGGGAGTGGAGACTGGAAAGGGAGACAGGACCTTAATGGGGAAATAAATGTGCTGTTGTGCCATTTTTACTTTTTCATGGCTTGCCAAATAGGACACATTTCTTTTGCAGCAGCATCTTCTATGTGAGCATATACGGTAACTGGTAACTGAGGCATTCCAGAGTCCAGCTGCTAGCCAATCAGGAGTTGGGGCCTTTCTGCATTTTTTCTTTAAGAAAAAAGTTTTGGGTCCTCTAAGGAGCTGCAAATCAACTGCAGTCTACAGAGCTGTCATCCCTTCCCCCAGTCTTCCACCCGCTGTCTTACAGATGGGTGGGTGTGTATGTATGTTAAATTAAACTTGGTCCCCATTCTGGGGAGAACCTCGTGGAAACACATAGTCCCAGGTGATGGGAATATAGGTGTTAAGGAGAAAAGAGAGAAGCTGGCCCAGGTGGAGGTAGCTAGCCAGCTGGAGACATTGTTAGGGGTGAGGGCAGTTTGGAGGGGGAACGAAGAGAGAATTCTAAAAATGTGTGCATCTATAGATGTGTGTGTGTGTGCATTTCACCCACTGATGGTCTCCCTACTGGAATGAGCAAGTGGAAGGGTGGTGGGAAGTACAAGTAGCTTGATTCAGGAAGAGAAAGGCAGCAGCTGTTTCCCCAAGAGAAGGTGTACAGGAGCAGCTGCAGGCTGGGAAGGACCCAACGACGGCGGAGTTGCCAGCTGCAGAGAGAAACAAGGAGAGGCAGACTGGGTGCTACAGTGTAACTGGGCTGTGGAGGTCAAGCTCAGAGCTGGCCAGCTTCAGATTTCCCTCTTGAATTTGAGTCCTAACTCTCCTATCCTGTCCTTCTTAGGCTTGACCCAGTTCTGCAGTTCTGCCTGGGCTCTGTGGTCATGACCTCTGCTCAACTTCTAGGCCTGGTTCTCTTTTCTCCCTCCGAGACTTCTAATGCCAGTGTCCTGCCACTTCCCGTTGTCCTCCTATTTCTTCTTTACTTAGTTCTTCTTTTATTCAAAGCTGGATAGGCCCAAAAGGCAATGGGACAATTGACTGACCTGCAGCCTGGACACAGGGCATCAACCCTCTGTGTACATTTCTTATCAATTGAAATACTTAGCTCCCTTAAGTCTTCCCTTAATACTCCCTTTAAATGGTGGATTCTTATCCAGATGAGGAAATTGAGATTATGAGAGGTAAAATAAAGAGCTCCCAACTGAAACACTGGCCAAACATTCACAAAGCACTCTGGGATCTGGGACTGTGAAGATAAGAACGCTTGTACCCTAATCTAAACTACAGCCTAGACTCATGGCCTGAATGTGGGCCTCTGACCAGCAGCAGCAGCAGCAGCAGCAGCAGCAGCATTACTTAGGAACTTCTTAAAAATGCAAATTCTCAGGTCCCACCCCAGATCTACTGAATCAACAACTCTGGGAGCCTACTCAGAGATGTGTGTCCTCATCTCCCACTGGGAGATCCTGACGCCCACTAACATTTTGATAAGCACTATCCTGGACAATGGTCTCGCTAGATCATCCCTTCCTCAGGACGGAGTCTGGGCCCCAGAAACACTCGAGGTCAATTTTTCAGCTCCAAGTTTCCTCTTTCAATGATTTTACCACAGAAGGAAGTTGAGTATTTATCCACAGCAGGCCTGGGTGTAACTCCCATTTTTAGATCCAGTGGCCTCAACCCTTTTGACCTTTTGCCTGGCCTTTTGAGAATGAGGATGGTCAGCTACAGCTCATTTTACTCCCTGTTTTTAATTTCCCCTAATGATTTTAAGCTTTTCCTTTGACAAAAGTTTTCAGAGGTATTTCAGAAGTAGAGGTTTTAAGGATTTCAAGTCTAGGAAGGCATATCACATGAAAGCGAGTTTCTATACAACAGAACAATGTGAAGTAAAGAAGATGAGATTTAGGTTAGGTAATCAGTTTGGTACCATGGAGATACTGATCTGGATTTTTGAGGGGACAAGGATAGTCTCAGTTTTAAACAAATCACTCTAAAGTTCACACAGGTGAAGTTGTACGTATGAGAGAAGGTTAAATTTTTTTAAAAATTTGATTATTAGGAAAGTGATTACTATATGGTTGGAAGACAATTAATGCATTATGGAGGGAATATATATTTAAGAACTAGGAAAGATGTACCAGGGAGGTCCTGTCTGGTCCAACAACTTGTGTGAAGTGGAAGGACACACAGTTTGGTGATAGGCCTTTTTGAACAAATAGCCTAAGTATAGAGCTGGAGGTTTAGGCAAATTGGATGTTTTAATTCTGATTCTTCTCACTAATAATATGATGTAAGCAAGTCCCTTAATTTTCCTGTTATTTAATTTCTCATTTTTAACATAGTGGTAAAACACCTTTCCTAGGGCTTCCATTTTGTTTTCTTTAGATTTACTTTTTTTTTTTTTTACTTTTCATTTTGAAATTGTTAGAAGATAATTTTCCATTAATCTCTCATGTTTCTGCACATTTTGGGAAAAGAGGCATGGGTAGCCTTTTGTTCTGGACTATCTTTTTAAGAATGTTTGTATAAGAACAGGCTTGGATTATGCCGAGAATGTCTACCTTTGAAAAAGAGGGGTTTTTTGTTCTATGATGTAATAAAAATAATGTTTCTGTCCAGGGCAAAGTTTGGGTAGGTTTGCTTATAGTCTCTTAGAAGAGATTGAGGTCTCTTAAGCCATATGATATGAACTCACTGCCTGTGCAGCATTTATCTGGCATACCTGCGTCAGCCCTGAGACTTGGGGGCACATGTGGAGCCAGTGTGACCATGAAGCTCATGCTACTTGGTGTGCCATGAGTAATAAAGTCCTTTGTCTCTGACCCAGGAGTATCACGTTTTCTGAAGCATCAATAAAACTATAGTAGGTTAAGATATTAGCTTACGAGCAGGGTAAAATCTTAGCTCCTTCACAGTTCTTGACAAAATATAATACAATGAATCATATTTACAGACTTGCAAAAATAACACAACAAATTCCCATTTACATTTCTAAAGAAATATCAGCTTCCCCATGTGTTAAATAACTACAGCACAATGATTAAGGCCAAGAAATTAACACCATATATGATTGTATATTAACTAATACTATTAATGAATCCACAGATCTTATTTAATTTTATCAGTTTGCTATCAATGCCCCCTTTCTAGATTGAGATCCAATCTTGAATGACACAATACATTTTGGCTCTTCTTTTATCATTTAATCTAGGTTGGTTTTTGGTCTTTCTTTGTCTTTCACAGCCCTGACACTTTGATGAGTATTGGCTAATTTTCTGTAGAAAGACTCTCATTTTGGATTTGACTGATGTTTCCACATATTAATAAGTTTTGGATGAAGAAAACCACAGCAGTGATATTATGCCGTTCTCAGCGCATCATATTAGGAAGTCCATGATGTCAACATATTCTATTAATGGTGATGTTGATTTTGATCATGTGATTAAGGTGATGACTTCAAGGAGTCATCTCTATAAAGTTGTTAATTTTTTTCTTTGTAATGAATAAATATCTTGTGGCGAGTTTCTCTGAGACTATGCAAACACCATGTTTCTCATCATGTTTTTGCCTACTAATTTTGGTGATACTAGTTTGGTGAAACTTTTATCGTTAAACTAGTATCTACTTAGCAGATGGGACAACAAGGGAAGACTTCGGAGACCAGAAATGAGAATAAACTAGAATCCGGAAGAATAAGCAAGTATTAGTACCTGCATTTGTCATACTGGTGATCTAGCATAGCTTTTAACAGACCATGCACTGAAGAAAGAAGACAAAGTCTAGAGATTCAAGGTGAGAGGTCTAAATTGAAGAACCACTCAGAAAGCTGAGACAGTCTTAAAGGCTCACTTTCAGTGGACAAACCAAGAAAAAAACTCACCTCCTAGAAGAAAATAATAGGATGTCTGCCCTGGTACTACATACAAGAGAATAAAGGAAAAAAAATCTCCCTGCTAATCTAATTGCCTATTCATACCTACATGGGTTTTAACCTGACATTAAAATATATTTCAGCTAAAATTTTAATTGGAAGTAGCTTCAGAATGATAGCTCTGCTAAGTACCTGGCAAAAGCCAATAGAAACACTCTATGAAGAAACACACCTTAAAACCTCACCTCAAAGAAATCCCTCCAAAGGATGAGTATAAACTCACAAATAAAAAGACATTTTTAATAAAACAAGGAAACCAAAAACCCATGAGCTGAAAACAAACTGCAGATTCAGAAACATAAAGACCATGAAAATTTAAAGATCAGATATATATGTAATATAGGTTAATTTCCATGCTTAAAAAAAAAAAAAGAGTGTTTGAAATATGATTGAAGAATAAGTGCCTATTAGCACTGACCAGACACATTATAAAAAAGAACCAAATAGAATTTGTAAAAACAAAATTAATAAGTATTGAAATTAAAATTCAATAGATTAATTGAACAATGGGTTAGACCTAACTAAGGAGAGAGTTTGTAAATTGGAAGATATTTCTAAAGAAACCATATAGAATATAACAAGGAGAGATAAAGAAGGAAAATATGAGAAAGGAGGTAGAGACATAGAGGCAGAGTGAAAAGTTTTCATATGATTTAATTAGAGTTATCGATAGAAAGAAAAAAGAATGAGAGAGAAAGGAATACTAGAAAAGATAATGACTGAGAGTTTTTCTAAATTGGTGAATGACATGGTTCTTCAAGGTCAGGAAGTCCTATAAATCCCAAGCAGGATAAGTCTTGACATATTATAGTATAACTATAAAATACCGAGGACAGTGGGAAGCTTTAATATTTTCTCTCAAGAAATGGGAAAGAAAAAATGTTCAAGCGTATTCAGAACATTTAAGAAAATTGTGTACATGCTATGCCATAAACCAAATCTCAAGAAGTTTCAGTATGTTATAGATTACATAGTATGACTACAAAGAAATTAAGTAAGAAATTAAAAACAAAAGATGACTAAGAAAATACACCTATGTTTGGAGATTTAAAGACACACTTCTAAATAACTCCAGGGTCAAAGAAGAAATAACAATGGAAATGAGAAAATACTTAATATTGATTGATAAGGATAATATAGCATATTAAAATATAGGGACTAAATTTAAAACAGGTGGTTAGAGGAAAATATATAGCTTATATGCCTATATATTAGGAAAGAAGAAAGTCTGAATAGTAGCAAGGTAAATGTCCAAATTGAGAAATTAGAATAAAAGAATAATCTTTAAAAAAATAGAAGGGATAAAGTGATACAGAGCAGAATTAATAAAACAGAAACACAAGATAAAATAGAGAAGATTAACAAAGTTGAAAGACATCTCATTAAAAAGATTGATGAAATTGAGAACTGCTAGTAAGAATGACTAAGTAAAAAGGCTCAAAAATAACATTAGAAATAAAAAAAGAGAATTTAACTACTTGTTATAGATTGATTTGTGTCTCCTAAAAGATATGTGTAACCTTCAATACTTTTGAATATAACCTTATTAGGAAATAGGATCTTAGCAGCTGTAATCAAGTTAAGATGGGATCTTTAGAGTGGGCTCTAATCCACAATGATTGCTGTCCTTATAAGAAGGGAAGAGACAGATGTAGATATAGGGAGAAAACAATGAAAAGTTGAAGGCAGCAATGAGTGATGTGTCTACAAGCCAAGGAATGCCAAAAATTGCCAACCATCATCAGAAGCTAGGACGAAGGCATGGAACAGATTTCCCCTCAGAAGGAACCAACTCTCCTGACACCTTGATTTTAGATTTCTAAGCCTCTAGAACTGTGAAACAATAAATTTCTGTCGTTTTAAGGCACCTAGTTTCTGGTACTTTGTTATAGCAGTCCTTGGAAACTAATATACTACTGATGCAGCTGGAATGAAAATATGACAGAGCATTGTCATTTGTTGCCAACAAATTTGAAAACGTAAATGAAAAGAACAAATTGCCAGCAAAATATTAATTATCAAAATGGACTCAAGAGGAAATGGAAAACCATTAAATTTGGGTGATGAGTAGTTAACAATCTCCCTACATAGAAAATATCGATCCCAGATGATTTTATAGGTGAGTATGCCAAACATTAAAGGAAAAGACAATTTCAACATCATTTCAATTTTTCTATAGTGTAGAAGAAAAGGGACCATTTCTTAAGACATTCTATGAGGCCAATATAATCTTGATATCAAAATCAGACATAGTCATCAGAGAAAAAAAATCACAGAACCATTTGCATCACTAATAAATATAGATGCAAAAATCCTCAAGACAATATTAAAATATTGACACTAGCCACACAGGAACAAGATAATAAATTATGACCAAATTAGATTTATTCCATAAATGCAAAGCTGATTCGGCAACCATGAACATCAAGGCCAGGGCTTCCACCAGCAAAAAGATTACTACTCCCTGAAGCCTCAGATGATTGTTAACGCATTTTAGCACTAAAGTATTTTTAATTAAGGTATTAATTTTTTAGACATAATGCTATTTCACACTTAATAGACTACAGTATAGTGTGAACATAACTTTTATAGGCACTGAGAAACAAAAACATTTGTGTGACTCACTTTATTGCGATATTTGCTTTATCGTGGTTTTCTGGAACCAAAACCGCAATATCTCTAAGGTATGCCCGTGCAATATAAAAGAAAGAGAAATGAAAGTTATAAAGAATAGAAAGAAAAGAAACAAAATACTTGCAGATTATAAGATTGTCTACTTAGATAACTTTAGCTGTTTTTCAGACAAATTACTAGGATGAATAGCAAAGTTTATCAAAGTAGTCACTATATAAAAGTTGATTTTTATGCACCATCAAAACCCAAATAATTTCACTTAAAAAAATATAATGCAAGGGCAACAAAAAAGAAGATACACAGGGATATATTTAACAGATGTGCAAAAACTTTTATGAGGAAAAATATAAAAGGTTATCAAATTTCATTTGGAATACTTAAATAAAATGAAGAGAAAAGCCATGATTCTGGATAGGAAGATGAAATAGTGTACCAGTATAGACTGTCCTCATTTTAATTTATTTTTAGATTCGATAATATTACAATTAAAATCCCAATAGGTGGAAATTTTTTCCTTTTGTTGAGCTATGGTAACATGAGTCAAAAATTTTCTTGACGTAAAAAAAAAATCAAAAGAGATGAGAAACTCCTGAAGAAGTCAAAATGAGAAACTTATTCTGTTAGACGTCAAGATTTAGAAAAAGTGATGATAATTAAGATAATGAATACTGATGAAGGGACAAACAAATAGATCAACAGAACAGGTTAAAATTCAGAAACCAATTTATACATTTTTAGAAACTTGATATATAACAGAACTACCATTGAAAATCAATGGGGAAAGTATAGATGATCCAATAAATGGTGCTGGGGTAATTTGTCATCCATATGAAATGGTATTTGTGCCTGACACCAGATGCACACACATTTCAGATGAATTGAAAAACTAAATATGAAAGTCAAAATGTTAAATCTTTTAAGAAAATGTAAGCAAGTATCTTTATGAATTCAGGACTTAGAAGGAGTTTATAAATAAAGCACAATAAGCAAAATTACAAAAAGGAATGGACTGGTAATTTTGACTATGCTAAAATGAAAAATTTCTGTTTATCGAAAATCACTATTAAAGTAGAAAAAGGGTACATACAAACTGTGAGAAATGATACCCATGCAACAACAAAGGATTAGTATTTAGAATAAAGAAGTCATGAAATTATTAAGAAAAACACAACTTAATAGAAAAATGAGCACAAGACACAGGCATTTTATAAAAAAAGAAAGTCGAATAGCTAAAGAGCATGAGAAAGAATGTCCAACTTCTCTAATATTCAGGGATGTGCAAATGAAAACCATAATAGGTACAATTTTAAGTTAAAAAGTCTGATAATACCACATGTTGTAGATAATGTGAAACACTGAATACTCTCTGCTTAGGGTGAAAATTGTTCCAATCACTTTAGATAACAGCTTGGTCTTATCTAGGAAAGATGAAGAGTCATATGCTCAGGGACTTAGCGATTCTATACATAGATTTAAACCCTGGAGAAACTCTTGCACAGGCACACTATTAAACATGTACAAGAATGTTCATTGAAACATAGGTTGCAGTAACTGAAACCTATAAACAACCTATATGTTAACCAAGACTGATAAAAAAAAAACTAGTATAGTCTACTATAGAATATTATACAGTAGTGAAAATAAAGGAACTAGAGGTATATACATCAACATGCATGGAGCTGAAATTATTGTAGTAAAAAAATAAGTGGAGAATACATACAGTATGATTCCATTTATATAAATATGAAAAAATAAACAATATCGTAACTTCAAAGCTTACTATAAAGTTATAACAGTGAAGACATTGTGGTTTGGGGATAGAATAGAGATATAGATCAATGAAGAAGAATAAAGTCTAGAAACAGACTCACACATATTTTTCACAAAAGTACCTAGACAATTCAGTGGGAAAATACAAACTTTTCGATAAATGGTGTAAGAACATTTCAGCAAGGATATGAAAACCTCTATTCATACTCCATACCATGAATAAAAATTACCTTGAAATGGATCACAGCTATTTTTAAGCTATACATAAACCTAAAACTTCTAGAAGAAAACAGGAGAAAATTTTTATGACTTTAGGTTATGCAAAGATTTTTTAGGAAACAAAAAGCACTAACCATAAAAGAAAAAACTGACAAAATGGACTTTATCAAAACTAAGAACTTCTTTTCTTTGAAAGATATAATTAAGAGAGTAAAAAGATAAGCCATGGACTGAGGGAAAATATTTGCAAAATATATATTTGGTAAAGTGTTGGAATCCAGAATTTAGGAAAAATGCTCACAACATAATAATAAGAAAACAACCTAATAAAAAGTTGGTACAAAAGATTCCAACAAACACTTCCCCAAAGAAGAGCCATAAATTTCAAGAAAAGCACAGGAAAAGATGTTTGAGGTCTTTAGTTATTAGGAATATGCAACTTTAATCGCAATGAGATGCCACTACATACCTATTAGAATGAGTATAATAAAAACTGATAATAGGACATGTTGGTAAGGACACAGAGCAACTAGAACTCTTTTACACTGTTAGTAGTCTTAATACCCTCTAGGTCCATCCATGTCATTGCAAATGGTAAAATTTCATTTTTTTATGACTGAGTAATATTCCATTGTATATATGTACCATAACTCTTTATCCAATAGTCTATCGACGGGCACTTAGATTGCTTCCATATCTTGGCTATTGTAAATAGTGCTGCAGTGAACATAAGGGTACATGTCTATTTTCCAATTAGCGTTTTGGTTTTCTTTGGGTAAATAACCAGAAGTGCAATTGCTGGGTCATAAGGTAGTTCTATTTTTAATTTTTTGAGAAGCCTCCAAACTGTTTCCCATAGTAGCTGTACCAATTTACAATTCCATCAACAGTGCACAAGGGTTCCTTTTTCTCCACATCCTCTCCAGAACTTGTTGCTTTTTGATTTAACGATGACAGCCATTCTGACAGTTGTGAGGTGATATCTCATTGCGGTTTTAATTTTCATTTATCTGATGATTAGTGACATTCAGTATCTTTTCATATGTCCTCTGTATGTCTTCTTTGGAGAAATGCTTCTTCAGTTCCTCTGCCCATTTTTAATGGGATTGTTAGTTTTTTTTAGTGTTAAGTTATATGAGTTCTTTATAAATTTTGGATATTAACTCCTTATCAGATGTACCATAGGCAAAACTCTTCTCCCATTCAGTAGGTTGTCTTTTCATTTTTGCTGATGGTTTCCTTTGCTGTGCAAAACCTTTTTAGTTTGATGTAGTCCCATTTGCTTGTTTTTTCTTTTGTTTCCCTTGCCTGAGAAGATATATTGGAAAAAACATTACTAAGAGCAATGTCAGAGAGTTTACTGCCTATTTTCTTCCAGGAGTTTTATGGTTTCAGGTCTTACACTTAAGTGGCAAGGCTATTTTTTAAAGCAGTTACTTTTGAGAGTGAGCGTGTTCAATAGGATTGGGGGAGGTACGTAGGCAACCTCTAAGGTTGGATAGAGTTCTGTGTCTTAAGGTGAAGACGGAATAGAAATGCACAGGCACACTATTTCGGGGGGAAAAATATGAAGTACTAACCCTGTCCTCTTGGCTGGTAGTCATTCATCCTGCTCGGAGGGGCTTGAAAAAATTGAGATTGACAAAAGGTGTGGAATTGTGAGCTTAAAAGGGGCTGACGTTGTCACTGTCACCCAAGCATCAGTTTCCGTTTTTCCTTGCTAAATAGTTGCAGAGGCAGCTGGATATCTACACATCCTTTAATGCCTTTCTCATCCTGACCTTGGAAGGAGTCACAGAGGGAAGCCTCAGCAGGTAACCATTCTGATCTTTCTCCCATCTTACCCATCAAACACAATTTTTTACTTAAATACAGCTAGAGAGGAAAGTCCTTGAAGGCAGGAATGGCATGAAGTAATGCAAAGAACATGAACTTTGGAATCAGAAAAATTTTGGAATTCAGGCTGGTTTACTGAGTTGATTACCTTTGGGCAAGTTAATGAACCCTTTGGAGTCTCTATTTCTTTGCTTATAAAAATGAACGTTATAATAACAGCTGCCTAACTTGCAGGGCATTGGCGTATCCCGATATGTTTTGAAACAGTCTGAAAGCCCTATAGGAAGGGGCAGGAAAGGCAAGGCTTCCTGGGAAGACCAGCTAACGGTGGTGTGACGTTGGTCTGCATCTGTCCCTCCAACCTATTGCTCCAGCACTGGATTTCAGCAAGGTCACGGGGCAGAAGGGGCTGACTCGCTCTAACAGAGACAACTGTGGACATCCAAATGGAATCGCTCGGGGCTAATATCCATTCTTTTCTTGAGAATAGAGAACTAGGGGAGTCAGGTTATAGTCCTGTGGCTGCCTGGTGAGAATAGAACAAAAACCCAGAAGTTAGCTGTAAAATAAAAATGTGTAATGGTACCATGTGATGATAATTTGATATGTCCATCTCCACAAGGAAGACACAGCTGCCTTTGGGACCCAGGTCTTCTCTCTCCAGGCCAGTGCTCTAGACTTTATCTAGGAAGGCTTATTCTGTGTTTCTGTGGCTGATCTAGCTCCTCCTTAGGACTAATCATCTTTTCTATAGATAAACCTTTAAATAAGTTCCAATGGAGGCTGCATGCCTAGAAAATCATTCTCTCTTTAAGGTAATTGTAAGTTCTGCTCTGATGTACTATGGGTTCGGTTTTATTCCCCTCATTTCCAAATTGCTGGGGGCCGAGTAGATGGGAAAAGGGTGCGTTTCAATGTTCGATATATGTACCATCTATCCATAGTATGTTCTTGATAAATGTTCTCTTTCCATATTTGTGAGAGATTCATCCTTTCCTCACCTAAGTTACTTATTGAGGCTCTTTGTGTGTGCATGAGTGTGTGTGTGCACGTGTGCATGTGAGAGAGAGAGAGAGAGAGAGAGAGAAAGAGAGAGAGAGAGGAGAGAGAGAAGAGAAAGCACGTGTGTGTGTCTAGCATTGTGCAGGGGTCTAGCACAATACTGGTTATTGATTATGCTGCTGGAGGGTTTTCTCCTGATGAAAAGAAGACCACCTTACCCCAAGCACAATATCGCTGAACACAGAGTGATTTTCCTAGGCATTCTTTTAAGAATGGAGAGATAGTCTGTAAGAACACAATCACATTTACATACTTTCTAGCCAGATAATGAGCTGGCACAATCACCCAGACATCAGGACAGAAGAGAATAAATAGCTGCCAATCTGAGGGTGCTTATGCCAGACACTTCACACACATATTTCATTGACTTCTTATGACAATGCCGTGAAGTAGGTATTTTATATATAACAGAACCAAGACTCAGAGGGGCTAAAAAACTTGTTTAGGCTCAAATTGTTAGTAACAGTGAGGCTGGGGTTCCAACCTAAGTCTGCTCAACGCCAAAGCTCTCCATCACTGCTCTCCATCCTGCTCAGAAACAGTGGTATGAGCAGCCTCAGGGATACTGCAGCCACAGGAAAGCCCTTAAGCCCAACTCCCCTCCCTCCACTTTTCCAAATATGACCTCATGACACACTGTGTGAATTGTGACCTCTCATGGCCTACGACATCAAGGCTATTCTTCACCAGTCACTCAGTGCCCTCCCCAATAAGACCCCAACATCTCTTTGTAATTTTCTTTCTGCCCGTAAGCCACAACTTCTGCTGCTTATGATCTGCCATTCTCAGTGTCTCTTGGATTTACTGCCCCCTTAAATGGCACAAAGCATTTGCTCCTATTCTTTTGACTCAAGATGGTCATCAGCCATCATTCCAGGGCCTGCCAGAGCCCTACACTTCAACAAGGCCACACCTCACCAAACACCCCCTGGGACCTGGTCTTTCTCTGAACAACCACCATGTCACACCACTCACACCTGGTTTTTAACATTTATTTATTTTTCAAAGCCACAGAAAAAGAACTGGGAGACAGGGAGACGAGAATTAGCCTGAGCTAACCAAGTGATCTTCTCTCCTCTAAGGTCTGAGAATATTGACTCTTCGTGCCATCTATTCATCTTACTTCCTAATGACCACATATCTGGTAGATGTTCGAAATGGTGTTTAAAGTATTTTGTTCTTCCTCAATATATAGCACATGCTGACCACATGGTAGATACTGAGTCTTTACTTAGAATGTGAATGAGTGGTTAAAATGAACAAATGAAGAATTCCTGACAGATAGGGAAGAATACAGCTGAATAATACCAGTTGTTATAAAATGGTGGTTGGTGCCTGAATAGTGGTGGGTGTAGTGGGAGAAAAAAAGAGAATTCAAGGGATGTTTGTAAAGAGAGTTTAGCGCAGATATTAAAACATAAGCTTTGGAGTCTGATAGGGTTTGAATCTGAGCTCTGCTACTTCGTAGCTGTGTAACCATGGCCAAATTACTTAACCTCTCTGTGTTTTTACTCTCTGTGTTTTTACTCTGTTATCTGTAAGAAGGGGGTGAGTATCTACATTGAAGGGATATTATGATGATTAGATAATTTGCGTAAGTACTCAGCACCGTGTGAATGCTCTACAAAAGATAATTTATTATGATTGGAGAGGAGAGGGGAAGGAAGGGGTGGTTTGGAGGAAGGCTACATTTAGGGAGTTTGAAAGTGTGTCTAGTGCCATCCCACCCTGGCCCTGTGACCGTCGGTATCTTCATTGTCTTGGCAGAGACGTTCTGGAGCCCCCACTTTGGTCATGGATCTATTTTCTGGCAGTGGCAGCAACGGCTGTCTGCTGGGTGGTGGCAGGAGGGAAGGTCGATGCTGGTGGGGTTCTTACTAGGAGGATGAATAGTATTCAGGTCAGTGGGAGGAGGAAAGGATAGTGGCTGGCGGAGTACTGCAACTGAACCGTTGGTTTATTTCAAGGTTGCAAGACCTCCAACCATCTCTTCCTATAAGGCCCCCTGACACGAGGGCAGAGGAGCTGAACCCAGACCAGATGTTTCCTCTCTTTCACTATCGATGGATGGCTTGGGGACATGAGAGGGAGGGTGGGGGGGGAGGGGAATTAATGAAGCCAGTGGGAGAGATGCTTTAGTTGGAAACCCATCCTTCTTCACCCGGGTTCTGCAAGCTGGAGTGTGTGCCCCCTGAAGTTCTGGGAAGCGCCCGGTGAATGTTAATTGCATGGCCAAACCGAGCATCAAATCAAACCCAGGGCAGGGGTGTGGGACAGCCCATTTCCTGGAGATGTGTGGGAAGGAACTTGGAGGGTGGTTAGAAGTCTGCCTAAGTCAATGAAGAAGAACTGGGGACAGAGAGAGTAAGAATGGCTCTTTGTGTCATCTGCACCACTTGGAGAAACAACCTAAGAGGCACAGAAAGCAGCTTGGAGAATTCTAGCAGCTTTAAACTCCACCACCAGGATCTCTCTGGGCATCAGTTTTTTCATTTGTAAAATGGGGAGAATACTAATACCTGTCCGGATGACTCTGCTCCCTCATTGGGAGGGCTTCATGAATAATAATTGCCATGACAGGTTTTACAAATGTGCAGGATCAGCCCAAATGAGATTTCACGGGGCATCGGCGGGGCTGAGGATGTCTTTTACAGGAGGGGAAAGTACCTAAGTGCCCTTCCACCTGCTGTACCCATGGAAGGGGCCTCAGCTGTGGGGACAGGTGCACGTCCTCCCAGATTACTCTGAAATCATTGTGGGTGCCTAGTAAGCATTTCTTGGCTAGAGTCTGAAAGAAACAACCGAAAGCTGCTTCAGTCTTAAAATCTCCTGCACCAGTTAATCATTTCGGAGCCTTGGGTTTAATCTCCTTCCCTGAGATACATCTTCTTTCTCACGTGAATAGCTGTGAGGCCCCACTGAATCAGAGAATGGGTCAGGCTGAGCTGAGCAAGTATTTTTTTTCTTGGTGTCTCTCCAGTTTCTATTTCTAAAGGCAAAGAAGGTGCCTTCATCTGTCCAGAGACTCAAAAATCCCAGCAAAGTTGGTGGTGTCTTTATGGGCTGCTGAAAATGAAATGGATTCCTCCAGATGCGGCGAGTTCCCTGTCTCAGAGGTGTTCAACAACAACAACACAACAGTTCCCATCCCTGCGCACAGTGCTGAGTAAGTCTTTGTCTTAATCATTGCAACGGCCCTATGAGGAGGGGACTACCATCATCCCCACTTTACAGATAAGGAGACTGAGGCCCTGGGAGGTTAAGTGTTCCCAGATTTCACAGCTACTCAGAGGCCTTCTAAAAGCTTGGAAGTCGTGCCACAAAGGGACAGGCATGGCCTGCTAGAGGTACCATGTGGTCCCCTGAGGCAAAGTCTAACTGGACAGCAGTGAATTTCTTCCCAAAAGGGAAACCTTGAGTTAAACCTCAGAAAATCTTCCCTTGGTCAGCCTTGACCACCGTCTCACTCCACCTACAACTGAGCTCAAGCCCCATGTGGGGCTGACTGCCATCTCAAGCCAGAGGGACTAGGAGAGAGTACAGCTTGGGGGGCGAGGAGGGTGCAGCATGACCTAGGAACCAGAGGACAGAATGGAAATCATACTTCTATCCTTTCATAATTGTAATACTGAATGCTTTGTGCGTGTGTGTGAGTGTGTGTGTGAAAGAGAGAGAGAGAGAGAGTTTTGGGGGGAGGTAGAGTATTCCCTTTGTATGAATCTCTTTTTCTTTCTTTTTTTTCAGCAAACCACAGACTAACTACACATTCTTTGGCCGTTTCCTGAGGATGAACTTGAGATTTTGTGGAAAGAGGAAAAAAAAAAAGAAAGAAAAGAGTAAGGGTGGGGGAAGAAGTGAGACAGAAAGCTACACACACACACACACACACACACACACACACACACACACTCCTCCACATGACTCCTGGCAATAAGGAAGTGAGACGAGATCTTTTTCATGAATGGGCTTAACTCAGCCTTGCTGAACTTCCGCTCTCCATTCACCAGCATTCAAATTTCACCTTCTGACCATCCAAGGCAGCTGGCTGCTGGCCCAGGAACTAGCAGTTTGAGATCATCCCCCTGACCACAGGCAACTGTGTGCTTACAAGAATCTTCTTTCCTTGTAACAACCGAAACAACTGAAAGCCGTTACACCCTGGTAAATCCAAAATGATCAGGGTGTTTACAGAACACCAGGTTTGAGGGGCACTGATCCCTGGACTCAGCCCCCTCACTACACTCCCACGGCTCCTCCCAGGGCTATAGCTTACACAGGGAGGGAGGTGGTGAGCTCAGAAATTATGCAGGCGGTGTGTTCAGAGGAAGCCCTCCTGTCTAGGAGTTGCACTCTGGGAAGCGTCAGTGCCTGTCTTAAAACAGCACTATTTTAGAGAGGACATTTTAGAGCTCTTCCTGTGGAGGCTCTGGGGCAGTTAGCTGTGGCTTGTGGCCTGTGAGGGTGCCATTGTTTCACTTTGGATGGGAGTCGGTGGAGGAGCAGGGAGCAATTGAAGCTGCTGTCGGCCTGGAGGTTCCAGGGGGTTTGTCCAGGCCGTGGAAAGACTGGCTGCAGGATCTTGAGCAGTCATTTAATTTTGCTGTGCCTCAGTTTCCTTGTTGGTAAAGATAGGGTAATAACACCTCTCAGCAGGGCAGGGGGGCGTGACCACTAAATGAACTAAGGCAAAAGACATGACTCCCCAGTGCAGCGACCTGGGCTCACGGGCATCTCGGTTAGGGAAACCCCTGCTGCCGCAATTTGGAGAGAATGAAGAGTAGCTCTGTAGCTCTGAGCTTTCCAGGAGGGGTGGCTGGGACAGACTCTTGGTTAGTAGCCTGGAAGAGAAGAGATACAGGGATGGCCTGATTTGGACACCAAAGGAGAGAAAGATGGGATGGGGAGGGGGGCTGAGCTGTTTTTTCTCTACTTCTTCCTCTCCTCCTGCAGCCCCTTGTAGTGGAAGATCAAGGAGAAGACAAAGGGACATCACTTTCCTGTCCTCACCCTGGCTCCCTTGGTCCTGCACTTGGATGGGTCATAAGGAGTCCCCAAACATCCATGTTTTAAAACATTTGGGTCCAGAGACAGGGGCATGGACAAAATGACCTTCAGAGTGCCTCCCCACTTCCGGGCCAAGAGTCTTTCCCAAAGGCTGAATCCAGGACAAAGTGCTGGAGAGCTACATTCCATTCCTTGCAGCTGCTGTGCTGCTGGACCCAGCTCTGGGCACTGGGAATGGACTCGGAAATACCAGTGGGCTTTGTTGGGGCTGATTACTCACAGCAAAGGAATGACATCCATTTCATTGGACTTTCTAGGAACTTGCCTGCAGCTGGAGCATCCTGGTCCTAGGTCCTCTGTCCAGCACAGAGAGGCCGCTGAGCAGAGGCCTGGTGCTAGGGAGGGAAAGTGCAGCTTTGGATGGACAAGGCCGGGGGGCCCTAGAAGGTCTCGGTGTAATTCTCCTTTCCTTAAGTTGGGCTCTGGGCCCTCCTCCCCTGTGATGACTGAAGGCAGCTTTCTCTACCAGTTTTCTTTGGTCTTCTCTCCCTCCTCTGCTTACCCACCTCTCACAGCAAAGGCAGACCAAATCCCAGCATGATGGCGGAAACAGAGGAATGTGAACCAGCACGAGATGTGGCCGTGACAGAGGAAATGCCACTCATCTATGGGGCTCTGGTGATAAAGTTGCTCCACCTCACTTAGTCCGCGTGGCCCACCCAGTGCCTAGGCGCTGTCATTGTGCCCTCTTCACAGATGAAATGAGGAGCCCTAGTGAAATCAAAAAATTCTTCCAAGTTTACATAGCAGAGGGAAGAGTTAGGAATGAAGTCCATTTCTGCTTACTTATGAAGCGTGTGGCTTTAGCTACTAGACTCTATTTTGTGTGTTCTTTACTAGCTTGACTTTTATGAGAACGAGAGATTAAGCACTCCCTGAGGGGAAGGGCCACATTTTCTTTTTTCTCTATTTATCTACAAAATACCCAGAACTCATTTTAAAAAGCAGCTGCCGGAATACATTGAGATGGTGGAGCCACAGCTGCCTGTGGAGGGTCTGGAGGCCACAGCACCCCCTTAAGTATTTAGTGCTGCTACCAGAGGATCAATATTCTTCCTACTCTTATCTCCTGTCATGATGTTTCTATTTGTGAGTGGCTTCTATGGATCCCTCTCTCCATGTCTCTAAGCTTCTAGACCACCTCACCCTTGTCCTCTCAGAGTATCTCATATTCAAATGCCCTGCTGGAGGCTTTGTTGGGTTAGTCATTATCCAGTCAGATTTCCATTGGCCGGTCCCACCAGTCTAACTTTTAGGCACCTGGCATTCCATACAGCAGGGGTCCCCAACCCCTGGGCTGTGGTCCGGTACTGATCCATGGCCTGTTAGGAACTGGGCCGCACAGCAGGAGATGAGTGGTGGGCGAGCGAGTAAAGCTTCATCTGTATTTGCAGCCACTCCCCAGCACCAGCATCACCGCCTCAGCTCCACCTCAGATCATCAGGCATTAGATTCTCATAGGAGCACCAGTCCCTGGTGTCAAGAAGGTTGGGGACTCCTGACATAGAGGATCGCATGGGGCCATCTCTGGTCCAAGTAATCCTGGCCAAGTGGCAGGGTAACATGGTACAAAGCGTACGGGTTCAGTTTTGTTAACCCTGATTTAAAGATGAGGAACCAGAAGCTCAGAGATATTAAACAACTTGCCTAAGGTCACACATTTAGAAGACAGTGGAATCTAGAATCTAGATTAGAACACAAGTCTTCTGTTTCTAAAGCCTGAGAATTTCCTTCTATAATGTGCTACCTCATTAGGAACATTTAATTGTGTTTGGTTTGGTTTTTGTGTCGAGAGTGATAAATTGCATTTTAGATCATAGAAAAATAAAATTTCTACAAGGTGTTCCACTCAGATATTTTTTTCGATCTGAAACTTCCATCACTCTGAATAAATGAAAACACATTACCATAAGGTAACATTCGGGTGTTAACGTTAAAACCCTAAGTCTGACATAGAATGGCTTGATTGAGAATAATACTATTAATAATAGTAGTGTTAATTAATAACATACTAATTACTGCTGTTGGAAGAGAGATGAAAACAATAGAACTGCTAATAATCATGGTGCAAAAAACCTGCTTAAAACAAAACTGACACAAGTGCACTGGCCTCAGGTTAAGAGGCATTAGCTTTCATCAGCTAGCTCTGTGGTCTGGGGCAAGATGGTGTCCCTCTGGGACCCATCAAATGAGGGGCTCAGTCTAAATAATCTCTATGGCTCCTTCCAGCTTCAACATCCTACAAATCTAGGAATTTGGTTTGTAGCCTCAAAAGGGGCTGAAGAAAGTATGGAAAGTGAGGGCTGTAGAGAAGCCATGCCGACAGACCTCCCTCACCCCAGCAGTTGGGGTGGCCCTCATAGTACCTGGCTGTAGGGAAAGTACAGAGGTTCTTGCTATACTACTTGAAGACTTCCCATCTGAACCATGTGAACTGGCTGACTTTTTAGTGATTAAGAAACTTCCTCCATGGTCGGGCTGACATACACAGTTCGTATCAGTGGCCACATCTACTCCCTCTGGTCTCATCTGCTGGACTCTATGAGCAATAGAATTTCCATCCGCACAAGCAGCTGCTGATAGCTGCAGGGTCTGGGGTGGTCTTTGTTAGCCAGCCAGCTGCTTAAACAGCAGGCAGGAGGAGCTTCCTCTGGCTTCCTCTGGACTGCAGCTGTCAGAGCATCTCTGGAACAATGGTTGACTTCCACGACAAGAATGTGTCAAAACCAATTTTTTTTAATGCAGAAAATTATTTCAGGTTGACTTACAAGTTAGTTCAAATATGTTCTCTGGAATATAAAACATGGTCATAAAGTTCCGAAATAATGCCGCGTGCTAGCAAGTACTCTGTAAAGGTTAGCACATTATTATTAATATCAGATCTCACAGAATAAGATTAAAATAATGACAATATTCAAACTCTATTAATCCTTCCAAGATGAGCTCAGATTCCTTTTCCTTCAGGAGTTCTTCCTGGACTCCTCAGCCTATATTAATCTTTGGCATTCAGTCATTCCTTCATTCAGCAAATACTTTTCCAGTGCTTGGGGTTCTAGGTGTTGAAGATATCATGCGAACAAGAGTCAAGGTCACTGCCCTTCTGGATTTTGTATTCTGGTGGGTGGAGAGTTTGCAAATCGAAAAAGAAAAAGACAACATTCAGTCAGTCAGTCAATAAAATATTTGCTGAGCACCCAGTATGTGCTAGACACAGTTTTAGGTACTGGGGATACAGTGTTGAATAAGACAAATGGTTTTTTAACTTAAAGAGTTTTTCTTTTACTGGAGAGACAGGCTATGAACAAATGGGTAAAAAAGTTTGGTCATGGTCATGTCTGAAGAAAATGAAACAGGCATGTGCTTAGAGCTAAGGGAAAAGGGAGAGGATGCTGCTTTAACCAAGGATATCAGGTTTCAGTAATTTCTAGAGAATACAAATCACAATAAAAATTTCTACTGCACTCATTGTCCATCTCATTCATTTTCCTATTACATATCAGTAAAGATGTCTCCTGTTTAAACACTGCTTGAATGCTGGCTTAAATATAGTATCTACCTCCTGTATTTGAGGGATTTCTTAACTGACTTTAGCAGAGAATGGGGAAAACTGCCTTGAACTTAATTGAAGATGCATCTGTAGTGTCTCCACTACAAAGATCTTAAGAATCTGGGGGTTGTGGGATCAGGGACAGGTGAGGGGTGAGTAGTGGAAAAGAGAACTAGAGAGTAAGATATTACAGGATGACACTCTGAAGAAGTGCTAGAATATGAAGGCTTGATCTCCAATGAAAAGCACTACATGACATTATTGACAGCTGGAAGCAAAGTCAGGCTCTTTCCCAACCCTGCCATCTGATTATCAGTCTTAACAACACCACTGCCTCACTTCTGTATCAAGCTTTTAACTGCCAGAACATTTTTCTTTTGAGCTTGAGGTTTACAGCATCCTTGCAAGATAAAAGTGACAAATATAATTATCTCCGTTTGAGACTGAGGAAACAGAGAGAAAGGTCAAAAGTCTTATCCAAGGCCACTCAGTAAGTTGGGGGAGAAGACACCAGGAATAGATGAGTTCTCATCATTCAGTCCTTTGTTCTTTGTACCACATGGCTCTTCAGTACCGTAATATGCCAGATCTGCATGCATCCATTCTTAACTCTTCTGTACATTTACAACAATTATCTGACTTGAGATTTTTCTTCAAAGAATGAACTTTCTCTGACTCCCTAGCCACGGCCTAGTATTCTTCGACTTCAGCTCTAGCTTCCCACACCTTCCTTTTGGGTGGTGGGGAGAGAAGCAACAGCTATGGGCAGTGTGGGAGGTGGACACTCGGGACTACAGCTCAGCACAGCTGGTCTCAATTATGGAAAGGTGTGCAAGAGCCCCAAGCATACCCTGATCGAGACTGCTCCTGTGAATTGCTGTGTGCAGATTTGAAAACCTCGGCAAGAGTGTTGACAGAAAGGGTAGCTGCTGGTGGGTCAGGCTCATGGAGACCTATACCAGGTCCCAAGCCTATCTTCTGTCTTCCCTTCCTGGGTTTCCTTCCCTTCAGGAAGATGCACACCAGCCAGTGTGGGTGGGCAGTGCCTTGTGAACCTTTTGGAAAGAGGGCAATTTCCTATTCCTCTACCAACCTCCTCACTGGTCTGCTAGCATCAGCTCTTGATGCCAATGATCACTTGGCAATCACAGTAGTCTGAGAAAACATGGAGCTCATCATCTCTCCCCTGCTTGAAAGCCTTCAAAACTCTGCTTCTTGCTCTAAGGATAAGGTCTCAACACAGCTTATAACTGTGTGCATGATATGGTCCTCCTGCCTACTTGGCCAGCATCATTTCAGATCAGCTCCCCTTCCCCAATCTCTAACTCCAGCCACCTTGTCTGCCTTGGGGGTTTGTATAGGCTGTTCCCTGGCCTGGGACACTTTTCCTTCTTTTCCCCTACTGCTTTGCTTAAGTATCTCTTACTCAGCTTTCAGGTCTCAGTTTAAATGTCACTTCCCTTAATTTCTCAGACTACATTGTAGCCCCCCTTATATTTTCTCATAGCACGTTTCACTTCTCTAAGATAGTACTTATCATAGTTCTGCTTTAAAAAAAAACAAACAAAAAACCCCCGAATTTTTGGTTTAGTAATTCTGCTCCCCTCCACCCTCCTCCTTTTGGTAATACGATCTCTCAGTCCTTAGAACACTGCCTGGCACTCCATGCATATTTGTTGGATGATTGAAGGCACCCACATGCCCTAAGGGTTGAGAGGACATTTCAGATCACTGAATCCAATGAGTCTCTGTTACAGCATTCTTGTCATATGTGCCCAATTCTGCTTCAATGCCTCTGAGCAGCGGGACTTGCTGCCTCTCCGGGCAGCCCCTTCGATCTAAGGCAGCGGCCCTGCTGTTGGTTAAGTGCTCAGGCTCACCCTGAGCACGTTATTTAGCTCCTCTAAACCGCGGTCTCCTCCTCTGTAAACAGTAGTCATGATGATGCCCGCTTCACGGTTGTGATTATGAAGTGACGTCAGCCATGTGAAACTTGATGCCACATGATGGTTCAATAAGTGTGAGATGTTATTGCCACCATAATCATCACAGAAGGTGAGATTTTTCCTTACACTGCATTATGATCAATTTCTCTGTAAGTCTGGTTCTTCCTCTGGGCTTGACATGGTCCACATGACAGCCATTGGAGTCTGAAGACAGCATCTTATTGAATATGAGTCTTCTCATTTCCAGTTTACCCTGGGACAGATACTGTACCAGTTTCAAGCCTCTCACCATTTAGGCCTCTCTCTGAATAATTTCTTTGTCTATGTCCCCTCACTTCTCAGGCCATCCTAGAGATGAAGAACGTGCTGGTCCAAACAGATTCAGAGGCATAGACATCAGAGTAGAGAATGACAAGGAATTACCTAGCCTCTGGACCCAACCAAAGAGTAAGGAACCTTCTGGGCTATTCAGCAAACCTTCAGGAAAGTCCTCCATCATGAGATGGGAACCGAAGGAAACACTGAGGGCAGGTCAGTTCTGACTTTAGGCAAAATCGATCTGTCCCTGTCTACCACTTCTTTTCTCTTTATCTCTTTATTTAAAGGCTAGAACTCAGGTGCCCAATGACTACATGACACTCCAGCTTACACATGGAATGTCCTACCTAAACAACCACTAAAGTTGTGTAGATTTTCTTTTTAGAACTTACCAGTCTTTTGTTATACCTTTTCAAGATCCTTTCTCTCCCGAGTTAATAAAACATTAATTCCTGTTAAAGTGTTAATGACTAACCTCAGTTTCCCTTCCTGCTTGCCATTCTCAATAACCTCTCCCCTGCCCCCTACACACCACACACACAAAAGGATGGATAAATTTGAACTTTAAACATGAATGTCAGGTTCTGTGATGGAGTTAATTTTGAGCAGGTGGAGGGCTCTCTAATTCATACTTTGCAGGTAGCTTCCTATTCTGTGTATGTATTAAGCCAACCAAACCTACAAATAATATCTGGTAGAAAGGAAGGCTGTTCTAGTGAATAGACAGTTAATATGAAGACCGCCATCTACTGGCAGATGGTATCTGTTGGCCCTATTGGTGTGCTCAATAAGTTATTGGTCTGCATGGAGTTTCCTGATTGGATTGCCTGAGTGAAGAGAACCAGTCATCTCCCTCATTCCTTTTCTCTAATTTTTCTTTTACTATTATTTTTTTTTACTTTGATTCTTTAATGTATGCAACATTTCACAGAGCTTTTGAGCTGGAAGGGATCTTTGGAGGATATAAATTTTGTAAGCCATTAACACTTTAGTATAAATTAACCTATTTGACTACTACCGGTCCATAAATTGAGCTGAAATTACAAGGAGATGACAAGGTGACAAATTAGTTATCTTTCTTTCTTCCTCCCTCCCTCTCTCTTTTTCTTTTTTTTCCTTCCATGCACATATACCACTTTCTCTCTCTCTCTCTCTCTCTCTCTCTCTCTCTCTCTCTCTCCTCTCTCTCTCATTAAATATAGAAGTCTGGCTCAAAAACAAAATCCAACCTGTGAATAGGAAAGAATGACAAAACGTTTTCATTTACGAAGAGATAGCTATGGACATTTTTAAAAGGTATTAGTCCACTGGCCTTACTTACTCTATCAAGTCTCATTTGTGCCCATTTCTGAATCTCCACAACAAATGAAAATTCCTGTGAAATTCTCCAGTCTTTAGGATCTATATTTCCAGTTTCTTCAAACTCTCTAGCAGTTTTCTCTCTCCCTTCCGATAAGAAGTGGAGATAACTTTGCCATATTGTTATGCATATTTCATGTATGGTGAATCCATCTGGCCTCTTGTTATGGGCTATTACTTCCTGGAGATGTTTGGCTTTTCTTTCTTAGTATCTCATCACTGCGCTACGTGTAAGTTTCAGCACTGGCCACCTGACTAGGTATGTTCATTGGTTAGGGCTCAAACAGTAGTAAATTGGTCAGTAAGAAAGTCCTCGTTAAGTGCAGAAGTCATTCTAGGTCTCCATATATCTGCTTTTGTGTGTGGGTTGCAAGGGAGAACAACGGTTTACCAACTGAAGAGTAAATGTCCCTGAGAAGACAGGAAGATTTTCCAAGTGATATTCAGGCATGAATTGCTTTAAGGGAATCAACTTCTGGATCTTCACTTCCATTTCTACCCTACCCTAAAACTGACTTGCTTGACAATGTGCTCACAGTTGGGGATCAGGCCTGCGCTTCTTCAGTGGCCCTTTGCCTACTTCACAAAAAAGAAAATATTACTAACTCTTATCTATCCCAAAACTTACTATGGTACATTAGGCCAAGTGTAAAAGCCTCCATGGTATCAAAGGACAACTAAAAATATTAATGAAGATAACATAAATCTCTGAAACTTTGTGTCTTTCTGTGTCTTATATATATTTCTGTTAAGGGCAAAGCATATCATTTGAAATAGGGTACTTTGACCCATTTGGGGGATATTTTGAATTCAGATATATTGTGAGGATATATAGTGACTCAGTTAAAGTGATCATTTTTGTTTAATGAATCTACCTATTCATGCTCCAATGATTGTCAAAGAAAATACCTGTATTACCATTATGTAAATCCCATGAAAAGAAAGTAGATGAAAGTAGGAAATATTAAAGATGGCGGTACCTTATTTTATCCAGGTGATAAACGCATGGTAAAACTTTGAGCCCTATCTCTCTATCAGTGTCTATCTATATCTATCTATCTATCTATCTATCTATCTATCTATCTATCTATCTATCTATCATCTATCTACCATTTTCAAATTAAAAAGTTAAACGTTTGTCATGGGAGTATATATTAGCATACATTGATTTTTATTGAAAAATAAAGACTAGAATTTTTTGTTTGATGAGTTTTTTGGACAGAGAATAAATCTACTCTGGATGATTAATTTACAATAACGATTGTAAATTATTGATTAGGCTAAATTGTAGATGTCATTCATAAATTGAATATGTTAAATCTGTAGCTTTTAAATGTTGGAAAACAATAAAAATAAAGCATGCAATAATATAAAAATAATTTATAAGAAAATTTTAGCAAATGTTTCTTGAACAATATTTCAATTTGTCTAATTCTAAGCATATCAAATTAGAAAAGAAAAAAGAAAAAACAAGGATAATTAATAATCGTTTGATGAGTCTTGGTAAAGTATTTCAGGTGACATCTCAGAAACAGAGAAAGTTAATGACTGCAAAGACTGGATAATAGACATTTGTAAGTCAGATGTTTTCCAATTCATTGCTTTCAGAGATATCAGGGGAGGACCTAATCGAGTTGTCAGCTGATAGATTATTAAAAATAATTCTTGATGATAGAGCAGTATGTTATTTTTGGCATAGAACTTGGAAAGAGTTCAGAGAGCTAAATCATATTGCTATAATAAAACTCCTTCCAAACTTATTTATGTGAACAAAGTTTCCCAGTATTACTTCTATAAAAATGAAAAGCAGGAATAGAATGGATACTACTCCTTGTCTTATTCTAATAAGTAATATCATGCATGGGTGCATAAAGTAATTAAAAATAAAGGCCTCATCCACTTCATTGAGATAATTTTCTAATAAAAAATTTTAATTGAACTCTTTTTGAGAAAATAGATTTGCATGCAGTTGTAAGAAATAATACACAGATATCCCGGGTACCTTTTACCCAGTGCTAACATTCTGCAACACTATATAGTACAATAGCTAAGATATAGATACCGACAGTGAAGGTATAGAATATCTCTGTAACCTTGAGGATCTCCCCTTCCATCCTGTCCTTCCTTAACCACCAATCTCTTCTCCATTTCTATAATTTTGCCATTTCAAGAATGTTATATAACAGAATATTACACGATGTAACCCTTTTTTCACCAGCAATATTCTCTGGAGATTCATGCAGGTAATTGTATGTATCGATAGCTATTCTTTTTATGAGTGATATTCCATGGTAAAGATGTACCAATTTGTTTAACTATTCACATAATGGAGGATATCTGGGTTGTTTCCAGTTGGGGGCTACTACAAATAAAGCATCCATAAACATTCCTATGCAGGTCTCCTCCCCCCATCCCCCTGAAAACAAAAACAAAAACTAAAGCAAAAACAAAAACAAACCCTGTTTTTTATTGTCTTGGATGCAAATATAGTTTTCCCATGCAAGTTTTTGTGTGAACATAGTTTTCATTTCTCTGGGAGAAATACCCAGGAGTACAGTTGTTGGGATATGTAGTAGTTGCATATTTAATTTTTTTAACTGCCAAACTCTCTTACAAAGTGGCTATACCATTTTACATTCCCTCCGGCAGTGTCTGAAACATCCAGTTTTTCTGCATCTTTGCTAGCGTTTGGTGGTGTCATTTATTTTTACACATTATTTTGTTATACACTTTAAATTTTGGAATAGTTTTAGATAGAAAAGTTTCAAAGAGAGTTCCATGAAAGCAACTGAGAAATGATGAAGAAATTGAGATCCTCACCCAGTCTCCCCTGCTGTTAACATTGTGCGTCAGTGTGGTACTTTTGTCACAACTGAAGAACCAACATTGACATGTTACAGCTTCACAGTTTGTTCGGATCTCACTAGTTTGTTCTTAGCGTCCTTTTTCTATTCGAGGATTCCTCCTGGGGTACCATGTTACTTTTATTTGTCATGTCTCCTTAGCCTTTCTGGTCTATAACAGTTTCTCAGACTTTTCATGTTTTTCGTTTGTTTGTTTTGTTTGTTTGTTTGTTTTTGTATTTGCACAAGCTGGCCTAATACAAGGAATGAGCGGGATCTACCCATGGAGCCAGACAGTGCTCTCTGCTTTATTAAACATTAAAGTACAAATGGCTGTTCCCTGTGGGACACCGCAGAGGAGAAAGGAACGCTTGGGGGTTGGGAGAAAATCACACGGCAGAGACCCATCTTCACAAAAAGGGCTTGATATTGATTTCCAGGGAGGAGCAAGGCACAGTCAGCTGGAATTTGGTGATAATGTCAGGATGAGGAATCCCTAGCCGTCCAAGGCTCTGACCCCTGGAAGAGATCTCAGCACATCGCCCTGGGGAGAAAGCAGGGACTTTTGATGCTTTGATCACATATTCCCTCTTCACTGGGAGGCACATCAAGCCGCTGCATAATTCTGTCCAGTAGCCCTTGGATTATCTCAAACCCAAGAATCTTGTTGTAATAAACAGCACAGAGCTGCGTGTAGTTTCTTGTACCTGCATCTCTGCTAGAATCTTTCACTGTAAAGTCAGAGATTTCAAACAGTTTCAGAGTAAGGGGCATCTTCCAATTTGCTGCTATGGTCTTTAGGAGGCCATGAAGAAGGGGAGTGCTGCCATCTGAAATCCAGCTGTTTTAGGATTACTGATGTGGACTGCCTTTGTTGCAGAGATATCCAAGCCAAGTTTATCAGCAGTATCTTCTTGGGAGCACAGAGGCAAGGTAAGTGCTTTGGTGAATCCGGTGGCTGCCGTGTCATGTCTTAGAAGTTCTGTGATATCATTAAGGAGAAATTGATTAGCTGTGGTGTATGTTTTGGGGAGAGTCATCTGAAAGTTGTTATATCCATAAGCAATAGCTGTAAATTCTACAATATCACTTGTGTGGACAATGTCAGCTTTGGTCAGAGGGATTTTCAATCTCAATCTGATTCCCATCACCAGGGACTTCTGACTTTAAGTACATCCTGGTCACAAGATTAGCAAGATTTTCTGGAGTTTCTCTGATTGCCACTTTTTTTGTTAATTAGGTAGGCTCTCACCATCTCCTTTCAGAAAGCCAGATCGGGAAAGATATATGATTTTCCATTAGGAAAAACTACCTCAGCTGCTTCAACTGTAAGTAGATTCTCACAATGTTCACTGAACACGGTGACAATAATATCAAGAACTATTTTTGCCTTAGTAAAGGCAGGTCCTGTGCATTCGATAAACACATTTCTAGTATTTACTATTATTTTGAAATTATTTCCATTGATGATCAAAGGCATTGAAAGGATACCACCATTGCTATCATAGATTACTGAGTACAAGGGTTTATTTTCAGTGATATGTAAATAATGTTTAAGGTGGTTATCAGTCTTGTATATGTTCATCAGTGTACTCCTTTGTCTTATTCAAAGACTTAAATTTGATATCTGAAGGTTACTTCGCAGTATAAGTAAATAGGTCTGACAATGTGTCCAAAATCACAGATACCAACGGCAACCAACACTCTTTTCCTGCAAATGTTCTGATGTAATTTCTCTTAAAGTTCAATGAAGCTGTCATATCAATCTTCAGTAAACTTTTCATTTTGGAAAATGGCTGCTACAGCCTAAGGGCATATTTTAGCTGTCTCTTCTGTGATGATCAATTTCTGTATTTCTCCATTAGGCATTGCCCATTTATACGTTGGAGATTTTATCCTTTCTTTAAGGTCTTTAAGTCCTTGAACCAATCCTTCTAGACACAGGAGATCATATCTGTTGGAGAGGACATCAATTTTGTAAAGAACAACATCAGATGCCCCCTTTGCCTTTTCATTACCTTGTTTCTTATAGTTTCCTTCTCAGAATTGACTTCATTAAGTTCCAGACCAAATTTAAAACATAGTTTATCAAATTCTTGGTAGGTGTAGGTCCGGCCCCGGGCTTCGAAGAGCAGATCATGCTTCACACTGACAGTCGGCATGGTGAGTTGGACCTACTGCCAGACTTTTCTTATTTTCGATGACCTTAAGAGTTTTGAGGCATGCTGGCCAGGTATTTTGTAGAATATCCTTCAATTTGGGTTTGTTTTGTTTTTCTCATGGTCAGACTGGAGTGAGGGGATTTGGGGAGGATTACCACAAATGTGAAGTGCCATTCCTATCACATCATTTCAAAGGTACATGCAGTCAACATGACTGATGATGTTAAGCTTGGTCACCTGGGGTGGGGGGAGGTGTTTGCCAGGTTTCTCCACTGTCAAGTTACTCTTTTTCTCACCTTTACATCCTTACTTTATTCTTCAAAAGCAAGTTACTGAGGGCAGACCACCCTGGGTGTTAAGCTCTACCTCTCTGAGGGAGGAGTACCTACTTAAATTTTTTGGAATTCCTCTTTATGAGAGATATTAAAGTTTTTTTAAAGTTAACAGACATTATCATATATATATACACATATATATAATTTTTATTAGTTTCAAGTATACAGTACATTGGTTAGACATTTATATAGGCTATGAAATGATCCCCCTGGTTACTCTATCTTCTCTCTGGCTCTACACATCGTCATTGCATTACTGCTGACTGCACTCCCTATGCCATGCTTCCAATTCCCATGACCATCTCTCAACTACTAATTTGTACTTCTTTAAACCTTCACCACTTTCTACCAGCTACCCCGCCGGTCCCTCTATCCCCCGCACCCACACACACCCTCCCCTCTGGCTGAACAGACATTAATTTTTGGAGCAGTTTTAGGGTATCAGAAAAATTAAGCAGAGTATAGAAAGTTTCCATATATTCTACCTCTTCCTCTTCTGATCCCACCCCAGCATACAGGTTCCCCCATTATTAATGTTTTGCCTTAATGTGGTACCTTTGTTATAATTATGAATAAATATTGATACATTACTATCTAAAGTTCATAGCTTACCTCAGATTCATTTTTCCTATTGTATGGTTCTATGGGCTTTGACAACTGTATAATGTCATGCATCTCCCATTACAGTACTAAAATGCAGTATACAAAATAGTTTCATTGCCCTAAAAATACTTGTGCACCATTCCTCCTTCCCCCCAAATCCCTGGAAACCACAGATCATTTTTTACTGATTCTATAGTTTTACCTTTTCCAGAACGTCATATAGTTAGAATAGTTTCACTATTCTAGCATCCACTGTGCTCCACCTAGTTATCCTCCTATCCTTCAAGTCCCTGGCAACCCCTGATCTTATTTTTAACCATTTATTTATATATTTTTATTTGGAAATGTTTATATCAGTACAGTGAAACTAAATTTTAAGAGACACTGGATGTCATTAGTTTTGGATATAATTAATTTATTTCAAAAGAGAGACATGGAAATTATTTACACGAGATTTCAGAACTTCAGTGGAATGGGCGGCTTCATGGGATGCCATTTCAATAGTGATTTATTTCAGTCTACATACTTTCCAAGAAAGTTGCCATCTCAAAATAAGAAATAATCCTTGTTGTCTAGAACTACTTTGGTACTGCCATATTCTGGAAGAAGAACTTTATCTCCATCTTTCACACTAACTGGTTGACTCTCTCTACCCTTTCTTTTAGAGCCCGATCCAACAGCTACTACTGTTGCTTGTAATACTTTTCCTTGAGATATTTCTGGAAGCATAATGCCTCCTTTGATTACGGTTTCCGCAGCACTCCTTTCAACTAATACTGGTCAAAGAGGGTAAGAAACTTTCTAAATGCCTGTCCTGCCACGACTTCTGCCGCTGCATTCATACTCTGCTCTCGCGCTGTGGCCCCAAGGAGACACCTGCAGTCTGGCGGTCTGGACATGTGAACTTTGGGGAAAAAAGCACCACTGATCTTTTAATTGTCTCCATAGTTTTGCCATTTCCAGAATGTCATATTGTTAGAATCATACAGTGTGTATGTAGCCTCTTCATATTGGTTTCTTTCACTTAGCAACATGCTTTTAAAGTTCCTCCATTTCTTTTCATGGCTTAATAACTTATTTCTTTGAAGCACTGAATAATTTTCTATTGTATGGACATACTTCTGTTTATTCATTTACCCATCGAAGGACATTCATTATTTGGCAATTATAAATAAAGCTGCTATAAACATTTGTGTACAATTTTGTGTGGACATAAGTTTTCAACTCATTTGCTGGATTATATGGTAAGATAACATTTAGCTCTGTAAGAAGCTTCCAGATTGTCTTACAAGGTGGCTGTACCATTTTGCATTTCCACCAGCAATAAATGAGAACACCTGGTGCTCTCTCTCCTCCCCAGCATTTAGTGTTGTCAGCGTTTAAGGTTTTAACCATTCTAATAGGTATGTATTGCCTGTTTTTTTTAATTTGCAATTCCCTAATGCTATATGATATTGAGCATCTTTTCATATTCTTATTTGTAATCTGTATATCTTCTTTGATGAGGTGTCTATCAGATCTTTTGCCCACTTTTTAAATTGGATATGTTTTCTTACTGTTGAGTTTTAAAAGTTCTTTGTATATTTTAGATAACAGTCCTTTATCAGATGTGTGTTTGGCAGAGATTTTTCTCCCAGTCTCTGATTTGTCTTTGCATCCTATTAACAGTGTCATTCGTAGATTAAAAGTTTTTTAATTTTAATGAAGTCCAGCTTATCGATTTTTTTCTTTCATGGATCATGCTTTTGGTATTGTGTTTAAAAGTCATGGCAAAATCTGATGTCATGTAAATTTTCTCCATGTTATCTGCTAGAAGATTTATAGTTTTGCATTTTATATTTAGGTTCACGATTTATTCTGAGTTAATTTTTGTGAAAAGTATAATGTCTGTGTCTAGATTAATTTTTTTGCATGTGGATGTCCAATTGTTCTCAATACTATTTGTTGAAAATACTGTCATTTCTCCATTGACTTGCCATTGATGCTTAGTCAAAGATCAGTTGGCTATATTTGTGTGGTTCTGTTTCTGAACCATTCTGTTCCATTGATCTATTTGGCTATACTTTCACCAATACCTCACTGTCTTGATGACTGTAGCTGTATAGTAAGTCTTAAAATCAAGTAGTGTTCATCTTCTAGTTTATTCTTTTCCTTTAGTATTGTGTTGGCTCTCCTGGGTCTTTTGCCTCTCCATATAAACTTTAGAATCAGTTTGTTGATATCCACAAAATAACTTGATGAGGTTTTGACTGGGATTATGTTGAATATAGAGATCACATAGAAAGAACTACTTCTGAACAATATAGTCTTCCTATCTATGAAATAAAATCTCTCTTATTTAGATCTTTGATTTCTTTCATCAGAGTTTTATAGTTTTCCTCATATAGATCTCTTACACATTTCGTTAGCTTTATACCTAAGTATTTTTTGGGTGCTAATGTAAACGGTGGTAGGTTTTAATTTTTAAATTAAAAAATTCATTGTTGGTATATAAGAAACTGACTTCTGTATATTAACCTTGTATCCTACAACCTTACTATAATTATTTATTAGTTCCAGAAGGGTTTTGCTGTTGTTGTTTTGTTGTTAGTTCTTTGGGATTTTCTACATAGACAATCATGTCATCTGCAAACGAAGAAAGTTTTATTTCTTCCTTTTCAATATTTTACTTCCTTTCTTGTCTCACTGTACTATCTAGGACTTCCAGTATGATATTGAATAGGAGTGGTAAGAAAGGATATCTTTGTCTTACTGATACAAGTATATTTTAACTATTTGAATGGGTATATCTCATGATTTTATTTGTGTTTCCCTAATGACAAATATATTAAGTATTTCCATGTACTTATTGACTATTTGTATGTTCTCTTTGATGAAATGTCTTTTCCTGCCTTTTGTCCATTTTTTAATTGGGTTGTTTGCTTTTTTACTGTTAAGTTTTGAGAGTTCTTTATACATTCTCGATACCAGTACTTTGTGGGTTTGCAAATATTTTCTTCCTGTCTGTAGCTGGACTTTTTATCTTCTTAACAGGGTCTTTTGCAGAGCAAAAGTCTAATTTATCAGTTTTTCCTTCTATAGATTGATTACACCTTTGATGTCAAGTCTAAGAACTCTTTGCTTAGTTCTAGATCCTAATGATTTTTTTAAAAAACTTGTAGTTTTACAATTTACATTTAAGTTTGTGATCTATTTTGAGTCAATTTTTGTATAAGGTGTAAGACTTAAGTTGAGTTTTTATTATTTATTATTATTTTTAAATGCCTATGGCTATCCAATCACTCCAGCACCATTTGTTTAAAAAGCTATTTTTCCTCCATTGTATTGCTTTTTGCGTCTTTGTCAAAAGGAAGCTGGACACATTTGTGCGGGTCTATTTCCACGTTCTCTATTCTGTTTCATTCATTGCTATGTCTGTTCTTCCACCATTAACACATAGATTTGATTATTTATTGTAGCTATAAAATAAGTCTCAAAATCAAATTTTTCTTGATTATTTCCCAAGTTGTTTTCCTTTTTCAAAATTGTTCTGGCTCTCCTAGTTCCTTTGCCTTTTCATATAAATTTTAGAATAATTTTGAAAATATTTACCAAAGATCTTGCTGGGATTTTGATAAGAAGTGTGTTTTACATGTATATCAGTTTAGGGAGAATTGATATATTTACTATGTTGAGTTTTCCAATACATAAACATAGCTTGTCTTTCTATTGAAATCTTATCAATTTCTGTCAATGCATTTCGGTTCAATGCATTTTTGGATTTCCCCCAAGATAATTTTAGGTGTACAAGTCCTGTATAAGTCTAACACGTTTTGTTAGATTTATATGTATTCATATGCATTTAGGTTTTTAAGCAATTGTGATATGGCTTTATATTTTTTATTTTGGTGTCTACTTAATTATTGCCAGTATATAGGAATATAATCGACTGATTTTTATATGTCTATCTCATATTCTACGACATTGCCAGACTCATTTATTAGTTCTAGAAGTCTTCCTAGGGATTTTCTTTATAGACAATCATGTCATCTGCAAATAGGGATGGTTTTATTTCTTTTTCTCTGATCTATATGCTTTTTATTTTCTTTTCTTGCCTTATTGGCCTAGCAAGAACTTCTAGCACTATGTTGAATTAGAGAAGTGAAAGCAGACATAATTGTCTTGTTCCCAGTCTTAGGAAAAAAGCATTTAGTCTTTCACTTTTAAGTATAGTTTTAGCTGTAGGTTTTTTGTAGGTGTTCACCAAGTTAAGGAAGTTTTCTATTTCTGTTCTATTTTTTCTGAGAGTTTTTAATTTTAAAAATCATGGATGGATGTTCAGAAACATAATTTGAATTTTGTCAAATGCTTTCTCTGCATTGGTTTATATGATCATATAATTTTTCTTCTTTAGCTTGTAAATATGGTTGATTACATTGAAGGATTTTAAAATATCAAACCAGTCTTCCATCTCTGGAATAAATACGACTTGGTCATAATGTATAACTCTTCTTATATATTGTTGAAATCTGTTTGCTAATATTTTGTTAAGAATTTTTGTCTATATTTATGAGATTTATTGCTCTGCAGTTTTCTTTCTTTCTACTCTTTGTCTAGTTTTGGTATCATGGTAATAATAGCTTTGGAAAATGAATTGGAATATGTTTCCTCCTCTTCTGTTTTCTGGAAGAGATAGTGTAGAATTAGTGTTAATTCTTCTTTAAATGTCCGGTAAAATTCTTCAGTGAAACTCTCTAGGTCTGCAGATTTTTGGGGTGGAGGAATTATAAAATTATGAATTCAATTTTAAAATACTTATAGGGTTATTCAGATTATCTATTTCATATTGAGTTTTAATTTTTTGTAATTATAAGTTTTTTATTTTTGAGGAATTGATGCATTTTATTTAAGTTCTCACTTTTATGAAAGTAGAGTTGGTTATAGAATTTCTTTATTATCATTTTGATGTCTTCAGGCTCTGTAGTTTTATTCTTTATATTGATTATTTATATCTTTTCTTTTTTTCCTTGTCAGTCTTTCTGGAGGTTTGTCAATTTTATTGATCTTTCCAAAGAACCAGCTCTTCATTTCACAGATTTTCTCTCTTATTTTCTGTTTGCAAATTGCATTGGTTTCTGTTCTTATCTTTAATATTTCCTTCCTTTTGTTTGCCCTTGGGTTTATTCTCTCTTCATTTACTAGGTTCTTGAGGTGGGAATTTGGTTATTGATATGAAACTTTCCTCTTTTTTAATGTAAGCCTACATATTTTCCTCTCAGCATTACTTAGCTGTGTCTCAAAACTTTCGATATGCTATATTTCATTTTCTTTCAGTTCAATGTATTTTTGGATTTCCCCCAAGATTTTCTGTCTTTCCATGGATTATGTAGAAGTGTTTCGATATTTTCCTGTTAATCTTTTCATTATTGATTTCTAGTTTGATTCCACTGTGGTTGGAGAACACATTCTGTATTAGTTCAATTCTTTTATACTTGTTGAGGTTTGTTTTTATGACTCAGGAAATGGCCTACATTGGTACTTGTATGTTTAAAATTTTCTTATCAAAATGCATAATATTTTATATCGTGTTGATCAATTGTGTACTAATAAAAATTGCTATTAGAACCTACTACAGAATAACAATTTTGACAATTAGAACATAACAGTTACAGGAACTTTGAAAATTATGTTTCTGAACATATTTTTGTGGAAAAAAAGTTACATAGGTGAAGTGAGGTAGAAATATAACTTCGAAGGGAAGCAGAAACAATGTAAATTCCCAACCATAAAGAAGAATTTGTTCATACATTTTTAAATAGTTACAGGGTTATTCAGATTATCTATTTCATATTGAGTGAATTGTAATTTGTTTTTATTATTTGTAAGTTTGTGTTTTTTGAGGAATTGATGGATGATGTTGTGTATCGAATAATCATGGTAACTATTTTCCATTGGATAAATGTAAACGTGTGATTTAAAAATTTTATTTTAAAATGCCAATATTTATAAGACTTTGGAAATTACATCCAGTTTAACTACGTATTTAAACTTTTGATGTAAACCTTTGAATGTCAACTTACAAATGGAAGAGAGAATACATAATTTTAAAAATTTTATGTGTGGGGGGAGTAGGGTTGAGCAAGCAAGCACCATTTGAAGACTACTGTTCTGGAACACAATGCTGAGTTTAGTGAGGAGGTATGGATTAAGATATGATAAGTATGTGATTAAGATGATGTACCTCATTGGGTATTTATTCATTCATTCAAGTGGCCATATTTAAGTAACATTTTTTATGTGCTTTTTCCTCTGTTAAGCATTAGGAATATATATATGACTGATTCAAGGTCTCTGCTCTCAAGTAGAACATCATTTACCAAGAAACACCAGCAATACCACCATTCAGAGGAGTGTCTTGTTCTGTCTCCATTCTCTAATTTTAATTACTGAAATGGGACAATGGATGAGGGTATGCAAGCGTGTCACTGTTTAAACCTAGAGTAAAGAACTACGCAGCCTCACCCCGAAACTTCTATAGTTACTTTTATCTACAGCACATCATCATCTGCACTAATCAGTTCACACAATGAGAGGGGTAACAGGGCACAAGCTGTAAGAACTTAAGCAAATTACAGGCATACAACTTAGTCACAGAAGTTTGACTTGAGAGGGTTTACCACAAATGAAGCCTGGCTTCTCAGTTCAGACCTCCTCCACCTCAGACCAGCCAGACCCTCCTACTTGAGGAAGAAAGACAGTGCAATGTGGTGAAGTGGGAAGGGCTTGGTGAGAACCTGAGGAATAGGATCTTGTTCAAATTGTAACTTGGTGACTCCTCTCTTCTGAGCCCCAATGTCTTCATCATCAAAAGGAGGGGGTTGGACTAGATGATTTATAAGGGCCCTTCAATCTGAGGACTCTATGATTCTAAGTCTCTCCTGGCCAGGTTCCACATGTAACCCCCAAGTCCCAAGCACTCTTCTCATGATTTGCTAGAGTTCCTCATTCTGAATTAAGACCCTTGCATAGAGTCTTTTTAATTAACATCTTTCTCATACCAAGTTCTGCCAACTTATAGTCTCCTCCTGCTTACTTTCTCTGAGAGTATCCATACTTCTCCATGTTCTCTCTCTCCTCTAGCTGCTTCCTCAAGCTGCTTCCATCAGAGCAGTGGCTTTGTGCCTGACTCTTTTTTGACTTGGTTCACACTTCCTGTTTCTGGGATGCTGCTCTGGTGCCACAGTCAGCCAGGCAATTTCTAATTCCTGGATCATTAGTTCACGAGTGTGGACCATACCCACAGGATAGCATTTAAGGGGAAAAGGTGCCTGCACCTATAATGGGTGAGAGCTCTTCTACCACACCTTAAGAATGATGCTTCTCTCCTATGCAAAGAAGGCTTTGAGTCCCCAAAGGCCACAACTCTATTGAAGCAAAAAATTGCTTTTTTTTTCATGTATCTAGGATTAGTTTTCAAACCTGACACTCAAGAGAATATAGCAGATAGTCCAGATAATCTAAATATCCTATCTTTCATCTCTATAAGCCATCAAAATATCTGGGAACCATCGAAACACATTGTTTCTCGGCACTAAATTGGGACAACCAGATACCACGTGCCTCTTGAAGTGATGCAATAGACAGTACACTGCACCATCTATGCGGTGTTCTTGCTAAAAAATGAACCTCGCCAAGCTTTTAAATCTATACCTTTACAAAGAATATAGGAGATAGAAGAATAAGTTAAATATGCCACAAGGAAGCAATCTGATAAATCCAGATTGTGAAACATTCTACAGGACAATGAGCATAGTGTCTTTAACAACTAATGACAAAAAAAATAAAAGAAGATAAAATTCTAAATTAAGAGACTTGGAGACATAAAACCAAATGTAATATGTGCATCTTGTTTGAATCCTTATTCAAACCAGCCAAATGAAAAGAAAAGGTATTTTTTGAGACATAAGGAGAAATTAGAGTTGAACTGGTGATATTAAGGAATTTTTATCTGTGTTAGGCATTTGGTTTTGCGATTCTGTAGGAAATTCCCTCCTTTCACTCTCCCTCCCTTTTTTAGAGCTACATATGGAAGCATTTAGGGGCAAAATGACACAATGTCAGGAATTTTCTTTAAAGTGCTATAGAAAAAAAAGGAGGAATGGCCAGATGAAGTAAGTATGGCGAAATGTTGGTAATTGATGAACCTGGGGGATGGGAGTTCATTTCCTATTGTGTGACTTTTCTGTATGATCAAAATTTTTCAATATGAAAAACTTTTAAAAAAATCTGGGAAATGCCAGTGTTTTGGTGTCAAAATGATATGTGACTCTTTGAAAAGCCTATAATTACATCTAGCAGTTTAACATTATGGTGAAGAATATGAGCTGCGGAGTCAGACAGGACCAGACTGAAATCTTTGCTTTTCCACTTACTAGCTGGGCGATTTTAGAAACTCACTCAATGTCTCTGAACTTCATTTCCTGATGTGGTTGCTCTGAGAATAAATGATATAATAATAATATACATGAAGTGCTCAGCAAAATAGATATTTAGTGAGTAAACAGAAGCTATACCATCATTAATCTTAAACCTAAAAGCATCAGAGAAATCCTTTGTCAGGCCATGTTATCTTGGGTTCAGAAAACATAAGTTCAGAGAAGTAAGAATCAGGAAAAAATGTGAAACAAGCAGCTACACTCTCAGGGTGTACAAGATTCTGAACTCCGCAAGGATAAAACTACGACCCTGTGCAGCGGCCCCATTAATCTCAAGTGCTCATGCCAGGTAGGGTGGGGCCCAGGCATCAAGCAAAGAAGTGAACCAATTAAGAGCCCTGGGGGCAGGGAACAGGGGGCCCAGGAAGCTGACACAGGTTTGCCTCCCAGTTTGTGCTGCACCCACTATGAGCACTAGTTGCTAGGAAGAATCTAAATATATAGTGTGTTGTTGTTGAAATGTTTCCTTCTGACAGCCCACTGTGCATTTTCTCTCATGGAGCTCATATTCCCCAAACTGGAAAGTGAAATCGTTTACAGACTCCCAAGGGAAGCTAGAGCCCTGGATTCATTTTTCCCTAGAGAAAGCATGTTTGCTGGAAATTAGAGAAGGTAATTGGAGAGGCCTAGGGAAGAAAGGGACCTGCAGGGGTCATTTAGTCCATCCTCCAGCCTCCAGGCAGGAGTGAAACTAACCCGTTCCAGATGGCATTTGTCCCTGTCTGCTGAAGACCACCAGGAGAGACCCTCAAAGCTTGACTCAGCAGCTCATGCCAAAGGAGGCTGAAGACACAGACTTTTGGTCTAATCTCAACCTGGTTGCTGACTAAAGTGCGTCTCAAATGAGTCACTCGTCTTAAACCCCAGTTTTCTGATCTGTAAAATGAGGGAGGTCGGTACTACTTTGCTGCCTTGAGATTAAATCCCAATACAAAATGGAAAAAAGCTTTATGCCCAGGAAGGAGCCAGTATTTAAAAGGCCTGACAGCATTCCATTGTCAGCTCTTTAAAGAGATTTAAAAAATCTTTTAGAGCTTATTGAAATAATAGCTTATCCTCACCGTTCCTTCTTTCTTTATAGAATACAATGGAAGGTGGCAATATTCACTTAGAGAAAAAAAAAAATCCCACTGGTAACACAAAAATAATTTATTGGTATCATTTGCCCAGAACAAATGGAGTCCTCTGGAGGTGATGAAATTCCCAGAGGCATTGTTATTAGGGCAACAATGACAACATTAAAGAATTCAGCAGCAACATCAGGGTTACCGGCTGCGTTGTGCCTGTGGAGCTGAGGATGTCAACTGAGTGAAGAGCTGAAGCCTAGAAACTGAGGCCCACAGAGGTTCAGAAACACAGCAACCAAGAGGTGGAAGGGGGCTAGAACTAGTGCTGTTTTAATTTACTGAGTTGCTGGTCTGTACTAGACACTGTAATAGTGGGTGGTGAAAAAGATGGTCCAACCCTCACGAAGCGTAGAGATTGATGGGGAAGACAGACATTCAACAGCCGGTAAGTGTTGCAAAGAAGCACAGGACCTATGAGAGCATGCGGAAAGGCAATGTGGCTGGCTGATCTCTCGAGCTCCTCAGTCACCAGGGAAGTTGGGTATTAAATCAAAGTCAGTGTGGCATTTACAATCGGTACCTTGAATGTGGCCCTTGGCCTTAATTATGTCTGGGCTCCCGTCACCTCTTCTAGTTATTCAACTCTGGTATCTTTTAAATTCTTTTTTTATTGAAGTAAAATTCACATAATGCAAATGTAACCACTTTAAAGTGAACAATTCAGTGACATTTAGTACATTCATAATGTTGTGCAACCACCACTTCTATCACGTTCCAAAACATTTCATCACCCCAAAATAAAACCCCATACCATGTTGTTCCCCATTCCTGGCCCCAGCCTCTGACAACCACCAATCTGCTTTCTGTTTCTATGGAATTGCCTATTCTGGATATTCCATACACATGGAATCATACAATATGTAACCTTTTGTTTCTGGCTTCTTTCACTTAGTATAAAGTTTTTGAGGTTCATGCACATTGTAGCATGTATCAATACTTCATTCCTTTTTGTGGCTGAATAATAACTCTGGTATTTTTATAATGGTTAAGAAATGGACGTTCTAGGAAGAGCACTGGACTCAATAAGGAGAAACCTGGCTCTACCAAATACAAGTTAATTATTCTAAATGTAACATCAGTTTTCTCATCTATTAAAAATTAAATGGTAATAATACTAACCCAAATCACCTTGCAGAATGACTGGGAGATAAAAGGAGACATAAATACCAATACGTTTTCCAAATATAACCATTTGAAACTACTAATAGTAACATCTTATGTGTATATCATGTCTGCAACTATGTTTTAAGTTACTGGAGATAAATACTATGTCATACCCATTATTATCCTTACAACACTTAGAATTATGCCTATCACTTATTAGTTATTCAATAAATGTCTTTTGAGTAGATGCTACTTGAATAAATGAATGGATTACATGATACCTGACCTGTGAGGAAAACTGCTTTCTTCCAGGTCACTCAATTAATTTCATTGAATGACTGACTGACTGAATGAATGAATGAATGAAGTGGTGGAGAGGAAGCATCACCATCTGGCCTGAAGTTACAAAACTTTGCCTTCCCTCTTTTTACTTGTGCATCACTAGTCCTAGCCTGTTCTAATAGCTCAAAGGGATGACTACTGAAAATAGCAATGGTACCAAGGAAACATAGATTTTCAGTCTAGAAATAACATCCTCAGCAAAGAAAAGTAGGGGTTCTGAGACCATCTGCTCCTGTACAGAGTCTACTCCTATTGTTCAGGCTTTAAAGATGATCAAGTATGGATGAGGACTGTAGATACAAGCTCAGATGACTCACTTAAAAAATAATCCAACCTAACTAGATCTCCTTGGGGTTGGCTAGGAATATGGAGGGATATAGAACAGTCCTTGACATTTAAAAATTTCTTTGTCCTCACTCTTGGGATATAAGATAAACCAGAAGGAAAAAGTTATCCCAGCATAAAAACACTCATTAACAAACTGATCTCTTTTAAAATTAGTTCACCTTCAAATATTCCTTATTAATACAAGTGTATCTTCACAAAATAAAATTGTGAATCTTGCAGAAGATACTGAATCTGATCAGGATGACTAAAGCAATGTGGGAGAACTTCTCAAGTCCCAGGTGGAGCCACCGACTGAACAGGACCCGGATGAGTTAGCCAGTGAATGGCCATCGAGGGTGGAACCCACAAAGAAGGTGTTGGGCTCCCAAAAAGAAAGGTTTTAGTGAAAAAGGATTAGAGAAGAGCCCTTGAGAAGAGTAATGAAGGGACTCTCTATACGACTGTACTTTGAAAGGCAAAAATTGACGATATCCAAAACTAATGACATCCAGTATCTCTTAAAATTTAGTTTCACTGTACTGATATAAACATTTCTGAATAAAAATATATAAATAAATGGTTAAAAATAAGATCGGGGTTGCCAGGGATTTGAAGGATAAGAGGGATAACTAGGTGGAGCACAGGGGAGGTCAGAGCAGTGAAACTATTCTAACTATATGACATTCTAGAAAAGGTAAAACTATAGAATCAGTAAAAAATGATCTGTGGTTTCCAGGGATTTAGGGGGAGGGAGGAATTTGTGTAAGAAAAATTATGTCCCAATGCATCAATTTTTGATTATTCATTCTAAGATTTTGCATATAGCAACAACTATAACCCGCATTTTATTTCTTTCAGTGCATATTTTCATAACTTGAAGTATAATTTTTCATGTTTTTTTACTATCTACTATAAAATCCCAGCATCTATTTTTAGTGGCCCTTTTCCTGTTTTAATTATGCTTTGTGACAAGAAGCTCCTGTATTTAAGTCTCCACATGGGTCTTGGTGGGATGGTATTATGATCCTTATGAAAATAAATGTTGGTCTTCAGGGAGGGGATGATGCCACTACCTCATCAATTCTAAATTCCTTATGCTACAGGAATGGAAAATCCCAAACAATAGATGACCTAAACATGCTCTTTATTAGTTTTGGTATCATTATAATACATAAATTTTAAGGTTTCTTTTGGCACTAAAATCTGAAATTCTACAATAATGTCTTCACAGAAATTCATTTTTTTAATTACAGTTTACTCAGGGTAACTTTATAATTCCCTTTTCTAAGCACACTCTGACTGATGGAGTGGGAGGAAGCCTGGGAGCCTGTTGGACTGGGGCTGTTATGAATGATTTACATGCTCTCAAGGGTTCACAGGAAATTCAAGGAAGTAATGCCATTACTCTCATTCACTTTGCCCCATAACACGCTGTGAGGTCAGAGATGCTGGACTTTCCTCCCTATTTGACAGATAAGGAAATTGAGGCAGTCACAGAGTCTGGAAGCAGCGAAACCATTCACTCACCCTGGGCTGCTGTCGGCCATCTCCCTGTCCCCAATCTTTCCCCTCTAGCTCCACTTCCTCCTTTGCAAAATTGCAGGAAAAGAAACTGAAACCAGCCAGGGCCTGACCACTGACCCACAGCCTTTTGGCACCATACTGGGAAGCAGGGGAGGCACCAACATCCGGGGCAAAGGGACATGGGGGGCAGAGGGAAAAGGTCACCCAGGGCCTTGGGCAACTTCTCCTAAGCTCTGAGCTGAACTCCACCCCAGCCCTGTGGTGCCAAGCCCTTTCCTCTTAATTGTTGTAGCTTTACGAGCTTTGGGAGGAAAATGTCATCCAGCTGGTCTGGATTTCTCAGCACATGAGGGATCCAGAGAGTGTTTTGTAAGCTCTCTTGGATGACCAGTCTGCTATTAGGCATCAACTGAGGCCCTTTTCCTTAATTGAAGGAAGTGACATTTTACCAGCTGTCCCAGTCCAGCGGTGGAAGGGACTGCCTGGAGGAAGTGGAAAGGGGGCAGAGAGAAGGCTGAGCTCTAATTGTAAAGGATGGGCTCTTTACAATTCCCTCCGCTGGCTGGGCATCCTCTTTACAGCAAAATTTATAGACTGAAGAAGTCATCCTTATCCTTTAATCACTCGTTCAGTAGAGGGATCACCCCAGAGTTGGGAAACTGAGGAATAACAAGGGGAGTCACCGAAGATGTGGCAAGCCTTTAGGAGCACTGTAGAACAAGTGCTGACTGGAGGTGGACTGACTGCTCCAGGGCTTATTTCCCACAAAGCTTCCACCAACGGCATGGGTTCAAATCTTGGTCCTGGGTGACGTTGGGAAATTACTAAGCTATCACAAAACTTAACTTTGCTCATCTTTGAAGTGGGAATAATAATACCTCCTTCTTAGGATGTTGGGAATATTAAAAAGCATATGTACAAAATACTCAGTCAGAATGCTGCCAGGCAAATGGTAGTGTACTCAATTATGATAATATGTATCAACAAGCAAAATGTTCCTAGGCTAGGATGGTGAGACCTTGTGCTGGGCACTGTGGAGGACACTGAGAGGGCTGAGATTGCAGAGGAATTGTAAGGATGAGGGTGGCATGTGTGGGAAGACTTGGCTAACACTATACAGGTAGGAGACCTTAACTAGCCAAACAAAGGAGCGGGAGTATGAGCCTTACTGTTGATGAGTATTCCAAATTTAAAAAGGAGAGTTTACTATGAATTGAGTAGATCAAGAAGGGCTTCTTGGAAGAAGTAGAAATAGACTATCTTGTACTATTTCCCACAGAAAACTCAAGTTGGTTATTTAGTGATCCAGCAAGCATGTATAGAGTTGAACTCTTTTAGAAACTATTATCTTTGGGGGGCGAGGTAGGGGGAAGGGCAAGATAGATGGAGCCTCTGCTCAAACTCTGCTGGAATCCTGGGGGCCTGGGCAGCCTGCTGGGTGAGCTCATTCCACCAGGGCTAGGAGGAGGCTAAGCAAACCAAATCTTCTGCCATTGGCACTGGGCACTGGTGGCGATTGGGCCAGAAGTTAAGGATTTTTACCAAGTTCTCAGGCATATGAGTCACTATTATCCAAAAGTCTCCAAAGCAAGCTTATCTCAAAATATGCTCTTCCCTGCAAATACTTGTGAGCAAGGTTTGGGGCTTTTGTCCATTTGGAGGGGCAGCAGGGCCTGGGGATAATGAACCACAAAGTTAACCAAGACAGTGGTCCCAGAGAGAAATGCTTTCCAGAAAGCAAATCCTCTTGGAAGGGAGTTAGTTTTACAGCTATCTTCAAATGCATGAGTGTGTGTGAGAGAGTGAGGGGAGCAGAGAGGGGAAAAGCAAGCAGTAACGCTGAGCACAACATTGGAGAGTTTGTTTTCCACACGGCCCCTTTATCTGGTGTCAAATATATCTCCTGGGAAAAGAAAACATTTCTCAGGGCAATCCTTCAGGAACATTTCCCCTTCCTTCATGTGATTTACGCCGAGGCCACTGGGGCACCCTGTGGGGGCCCGCGGAGAGGGCAAGGGGGCTCAGGGCCTGGTGGCAGGCAGGGAGGGTAGAGGGACCCCGCCCCCCAGACTGTGTGGAGCACCCAAGAGCCCATATGCCAGTGCGAACTTGGGATAAGGGCCTCCTCATGAGGGACGCCCACCTTTCTGAGGAGTCGTCCAGTATAAAAGACTTTGCTGTGGGTTTGCTGTGAGGGTTCCAGCCCTAGCTCCCCTTCTTGATAACTGTGACCTCGATTTCCACAGCAATAAAATGGCAATGAAAGGAACTTTCCATCTTCCCCACAGGGCATCAAGTGAGACTGAAGAGACACATGTATGTTTATTACATTAGAAAACATACATGGATATACAGTGTTACTAGATAGATAGTGTAAAGGAAGGAGTTTGGAGTTTGGAGTCAGAGACCTGGAGTTCTAGCCCTACAACAGTGTGACCACGGGCCAGTCATTTTAAACCAGAGTCTTATCTTCTTCACCCGCACATTGGAGATAATACCATCCACCCCATTCCACTGTGTGTGAAGAGGAGTAAATGGGGTCGTGACCGCGAATGTGCTTTGTATGGCAAACTGTGATGTAAATAACATATGTTAATATTATTAGAAATTATGTTTAGGGTTGAACCAACTCAGGACAAATGAGAACTCAAGAAAAAGCACCAACATTTTCTGACTTTAATTCAGCCACTTGAATTCTTGGACTTTCCCGGTGACCCGGCAACTTGAGAATATTCTTGCTTTGAATTAAATAATTTGACCATGGATATGGACACTTGCTTTCAATTTTGTGAATATCTGAAATCCTTAACTAAAGCGAAAAAGCCTTCGGGTAATTTGTAGCTTTTGTGTGTGCCACAGAGGTTGCAGTTATCTACCAAATATTCGTTTTTCCCTTCTTCCTTACTAACAATCCTGTTTGAGTGTAGGTGTGACAATGGGCTGGGCTCAGGCAAAACAAATGCCATTTCCCATTCCTACCTGAAAACAGGGAATCATGTGGGTCAATGAGATATAAGTAGAAGTCCTTGGTGAGGCTTAAGGAGAGTTCCTACACAACAGGCCTTTTGCTTCTTCTCTTCACTTTCTTAATGTATACAGTGTAAAAGTGGTGGCTGGAGTTCCAATCGCGATTTTGTGACCAGGAGGCTGTCTTGAGGATAGAGGTACTATATTAAGGATCATGAAGTAAAATGACAAAGGAGCTTGGTATATTAATGGCATTATTGAACGGCCTTTCTGGCCTTAGACTATCTGCCTCTGGACCTCTTTTACATAAGAAAAAATAAACCTATTTATTTAAGCTGCTTTTTTGCAAGGTTTCTGTTATTAAGTGAATGCAATTCCTAACTGGATACAATCTTATCCTATACTATTGTCTTTATGTGGTAGACCCACACGATTATTCTCTTAGGAACTAAATACACTTTACCAATAATGTCTCTTTTATCCATACAAGATAGTTGCAAGAATGTAAGATTTATAGATAGGTAAGGTGAGGCCTAAGGAATAGTATTTGCTGAAGAAAGTCATGAGAATACACATGTTTTAATTTCTGGGTCAGCTATAGCTTCCTTAACCAAAGTGAGTATCTTTCTAAATCTTCCCAGCACTATTTTTTTTGGCTGGGGTAAGGCTACAGGTATTGCAGTTACCATTTTGCAGTTTGAAACAGTTCATCAGAGCTTTTACACTGAGGCACGTGTCCAAAGAGAGGCCCGCTGATCTGAAGGTCCTCAAAATTTCTACCCTTTTCACGAAGCATCAGAGAGAGGAAGAGTGCAGAGGGAGGCAGCAGAAAGGTGAGAAGGAAGCCAAGAGGCCCCAGAGGAGTACATCTGCCAAGCACACACCCTTCCATTCACCCTGATTAAAGCCACACCCCACATTATGCTAACAGCGCACACATCCTTTATACCTCAAAGTTATGTGAAACCGAGGTCATACTGAACACAATGCCAACATACCTGAATAAAAATGAAAAAACCTAGACCTCTGCAAGTTCAGAGCAGATCAAAATATTTCTTTGGATATACCTGGAAGACTGGTGAATTTTCTATCTTAAAATAGATGTCATTACACATCTGGAATTTGGCATTGTGTCCTTAGAGCCTCAGTCCACCTGGGGACATTGGACCATGTAATGCATCGTTTATGTAATGTGATTCACTGTGATACTAATCTCTGAACAAACCTACTAAATAAATTGATAGAATTGAGTACTGCAGTGATATCATGGAAATAAGTCCTGTCTATACAAATTAAAAGAACTAAATAAGTCATATAATTATCAGTTAATTTTCAAACCTCCAGATGTAGAAGAACGGCCATTCTGGCCTTAGACTATCTGCCTCTGGACCTTTTTTTCAAACCTCCAGTGTGCAAGAGTACTCTGTTGACTATCCAAACAAACATTTTACTCTATACATGAACATACAGATGTTTGCCTTGTCTTTGTTCCCTTTCTCCTCTGAATCCTTATTGTATTGATACTGACAAGTTAGTCCTAAATTAAATTTTGTCTTATATTGATCTCTAGTTAATGTGTGTTAATTGTGTTCCCCTCAACTGTAAGCTTCCTAAATGTAAGGGATCCTACGAAACATCAATCAGGTTACTTAAAAGTGAAAAGCCTTGACTTCCACTTCTAGAAAATGGAGGAAATGTGCTTTTCTCTATTTCTCCCACTAAATACAATGAAAAGCCCTGGACACTATATACAAAACAAAAACAAGAAGATTCTGAAAGGTGGAGAGAAGAAGGCAGACATGCTAAGAACTGTGGACCCAAGTAACAACACAGTGGAGAGTTCCCTGGGTTGTTGTTGTTGTTTTGTTATTATTAGCCTCATAGATCCCAGACTTGGAAATGAAGAAGCTGGTAATCTGCAAACGCCAAGGGACATAGACAAAGTCCCCAACAAAACCTATTTTCTCTAGTCAAAAGACAAGGAAAGGGGCGGTCTAATAATACAAAACACTTTTAGTCAACAATTGTTCTACTCTATTCAAAGCCACAGGAAAAACTGCAGCCCCATCTCCATCCAGGCCAGTAAAGGCTGTATGGGGAACCAAACTTATATCCTTGCCAGGCTATAAGAAGGCATTGAGCGTGAAACATAGGCTATCACGACAGAATTCAAAATTTGAAAGAATGGAGTAGATGATGGAACCTTCATTTATCTCCTCTTGCGACCACATCGAAGTTGTGATGGGAACACGGAGCAAACAGCAAGCAGAGTCACCTGGGGACTAGATGAACAGAAGCCATACAACTAGGGAGAGAAATAAGAAATCACCCTGCAATGGTTGGAGTTAGGAGAGTTCCCAGTGGCTGAGTGGGACAGAGGCTGTGGCAGCTGCAGATGCTTCTTTAAGGGGCCGTGCCCATGATGAGACTTCAGCAGTGACAGACTTGCTCACTCTAAGCACCAGCACTGGGTCAACTACTCGGAGGACACTGAGTTGGAGTGAGGGCCAGAGGCAAAGCTCTCTCATGGGCAGAAGTGCTGGCAGTATCCATTTTCCCTCTGTTGAGCCCTCCCCACTCCCGGTGTGTAAATGCAGGCACAGCCATAGCTGAGACGTCATCAACCTGGATAACAGAAGTCACTCTGCTCAGAGAATTCCCTGAAACTCTGCCTCCCCCAACTTATGTCCCTACCCAAGCCACATCCAGTTGTGTCCTTGGTGAGTCCTGTGCCACTTGCTGAACAGCTCCAAGACTCACACAGTGGTGGTAGCTGACCTTACTTTCTGGCATGACTTTTTGAGGCAACTATAAGCACAACATCTGTGGATTGCTTGCTGAATCTTAACAGGTGGCCCCAGAGGGGCACAGGCTGGGGTTAAACTTCTCCTGTAGCTGAACCCCTCTCTGGACTGCACTGCTGGACCTTACTACACAAAGCCATGCTAACAGGGTCAGGAAACTTAGGAGCTTTGCTTAGTACATAAAAATAGACAAAGAAAGGCAGTCATAATGGGAAGACAAAGAAGCAGAAACCATATGAAAGAACAGAACAAAGATCAAGGACAAATAGAGTCAAACAATCTACAGATGCAGAGTTCAAAACACTGGTTATAAAGATGTTCAATGAAATTAAGGAAAACGTAGATGAACTCAATGAGAACTTTTAACAAAGAGATAAAAAAACAAAAATGGAAATAGAAATTATAAAAGGGAACCAGTTAGAAATGAAGAATACATGATCTAAGATGAAGAGTATATTAGAGGGAATCAACAGAGTGGATGAAGAAGAGGATCGAACCACTGATAGAGGATGGGGAAGCAAAGGACAACCAAACAGAATGGCAAGAAAAAAGTAACCAAGAATATAATAAAATTTAAGAAACCTATGGGATAAGATTAAGGGTAACAACACCGCATCATAAGGATATCTAAAGAGGGAGAACAAGAAGCTGAAATTATATTTGAAGAAATAGTGATGGAAAACTTCCCTAACTTGGTGAAGGAAATAGACATACAACCCCAGGAAGCTCAGAGGGTACCCAAAAAATGAACCTGAAGAGACCCACACCAAGATACATTATAATTAAAATGCCGAGGGTTAAGTACAAAGAGAGAATCTTAAAAGCAGCAAGAGTAAAGCAATTAGTTACCTACAAGGGAGCACCTATAAGACTGGCAGCTGATTTCTCAAAAGAAACTCTGCAGGAACAGAAGGGTTTGGCACAAAATATTCAAAGTAATGAAAACCTAGGATCTACAACCAAGAATACTTTATCCAGCAAAGCTATCATTTAGAGTCAAAGGATAGATAAAGAGCTTCCCAGACAAAAACAAAAAACAAAAAACAAAAACAAAAACAAACTATGTATCGAAAACAAATGAAGAATGGAAATAATAATTATATGTCTTTTAACAAGTACCTTAAATGGAAAAGAATTAAGTGCTCCAACCAAAAGATAGGGAGGTTGAATGGATAAGAAAACAAGACCCCTACATATGCTGCCTATAAGAGACTCACTTCAGATTAAAAGACACATACAGACTAAGAAAGGAAGGGGATGGCAAAAGATATTGCCTTGATGGACCTAGAGGGCATTGTGCTAAATGAAGTAAGCCAGATAGAAAATGACAAATACCACATGATTTCATATATATGTGGAATCTAAAGAACAAAATAAACAACAATAACAACAAAAATGGAAACAAACTCTTAGATACAGAGAATATTTTGAGGGCTACTAGATGGGAGGGAGGGTTGGGGGGACAGTGAAAAAGTGTAAACGGATTAAAAAGTACAAATGAATAGATACAAAATAGTCATGGAGTTATAGAGTATAGCATAAGGAAAATAGTCAACAATGTAAGGGGGAAAAGTGGTACTAGATTTAGTGGGGTGAACACTTAATGAGTTATATAGATCTCCAATAACTATGTTGTACAATTGAAACTAATATATTATTGTATGCCAACAATAACTGAATTGTACAATAAAAAATGAGCAACTAATTGTCTATTATCTAAAACATCTTTAAAAAACATACAGCTAACATTATAATTAATGATGAAAAGACTAAATGATTTCTCCCTAAGATCAGGAACAAGGCAACATTGTTCACTCTCAGCATTGTTTTTCACTGGAAGTTCTAGCCTATGTAACGAGGTGAGAAAAGGAAATAAAGGATATATGGATTACAAAGAAAGAAATAAAACTGCCTCTATTTGCAGATGACATGATTGTCTGTTTACAGAGAGAATCCCAATTTACAAAATATTTTCTAAGTAAATTCAGCAAAGTTGCAGGATACCAGATAAACACATGGAAATCAATTATATTTTTATATCATAGCAATAAATCTGTCGACACCAAAATTAATAATTACAATACCATTTACACTTACTTAACAAATTACTTAGGTGCAAGTCTAACAAAATATGTACAAAATTCTACTGAGCAAAGAAATTAATATGCTGAGCAAAGAAATGAAAGAATAAGACATATTATGAATATGGATTAGAAATTCCACACAGTAAAGGTGTCAATTCTTCCCAAATTTCTATAAAAATTTCAGCAAAATTTTTTGTGCATATAAACAATATTATTCAAAATTTAAATGGAATGGCAGAGAAACTAGAATAGCTAAGACAATTTTGAAAACACAAGAATAGAGTGGGGCGATCACTCTCTCAATTTTAAGGTTACTATATAGCTAGAGTAATCAAAACTATGTACTATTGGTAGAAAGATAAACAAAGATAAATGGAATGAAATGGAATGGAGAACCAAGAAACAGAAATACAAAAGTATGTCCAATTTCTTTTTGATAAAGTTACAAAAGCAATTCAATTAAAGGAAAGGAAGTCCCTTCAAAAAAAAATACTGAAGCAACTGGATATCCATAGACATAAAAATGAACCTCGAGTTACATCTCGCCCCATATACAAAAAAATTAACTCAAAATGAATCATAGATTTACATGTAAGTCTTTTACAAATCTTTTAGATAAAAATAGAGGAGAAAATCTTCACCATCTCACTTAGGCAGGTTCTTAGACTTGACACTAAAAATATGATTCACAAGGGAAATTCACAAAGGGAAAACTAATAAATTAGACTTCATCAAAATCAAAATCTTTTGCTCTGTGAAAGACCCTGTTAAGTGGATGAAAAGACAAGCTACAGACGGTGAGGAAATATTTGCAAACTTTGCATCTGAAAATAGACTAGTATAAATGTATTAAAAACAATGTCTCTGAACTTAATGGTAAAAAAAAAAAATCCAATTATAATATGGTCAAGAGACATGAAGAGACACTTCACAGAAGAGGATTGTAGATGGTAACCAAGCATATGAAAAGATGTTCAATATCATTAACCGTTACAGAAATGCAATTATAATCATAATGAGATATCATTACATACCTATCGGAATGGTTAAAATTAAAAATAGGACTGAAGAATCCTAAATAATTTATGTAAATACTTTTTTTTTCAAAGAGGTGAAGCTTAAGTCCCAACTTTGTGGGTATGGGCTGTGCTAAGAATTTGCCTTCAAAAAGTAAAATACGAGAAGGGGATAAAAAGAGTAATGACAGTGGAGAAACCTGGCAAACACCCCCTCACCCAGGTGACCAAGGTTAACATCATCGGTCATGTTGACTGCATGTACCTTTGATATGATGTGATGGGAATGGCATTTTGCCTTTGTGGTAATCCTTCCCAAATTCCATAACCCCAGTCTAACCATGAGAAAAACAAAACAAACCCAAATTGAAAGATATACTGCAAAATACCTGGCCAGCAAGCCTCAAAACTTTTAAGGTCATCAAAAACAAGAAAAGTCTGAGAAACTGTTATAGACCAGAAGGGCCAAGGAGACATGACAAATAAAAGTAACATGATACCCTAGGTGGAAGCCTCAAACAGAAAAAGGATGCTACGGACAAACTAGCGAGATCTGAACAAACCACGGAGCTGTAACGTGTCAATGTTAGCTCCTCATTTGTGACTAAGGCACCACACTGATGTATGCTGTTAACAGCAGGGGAAACTGGGTGAGGAACTCAATTTCTTCGTCATTTCTCAGTTGCTTTCATGGAACTCTCTTTGTAACTTTTCTATCTAAACCTTTTCCAAATTTTAAGGTGTATTACAAAATAATATGTAAATATAAATGACACCACCAAATGCTGGCAATGATGCAGAAAAACTGGATCCCTCAGACAATGCTGGAGGAAATATAAAATGGTACAGCCACTTTAGAAGACAGTTTGGCAGTTAAGAAAAATTAAATATACAACTACTATATATCCCAGCAATTTTACTCCTGGGTATTTCTCCCAGAGTAATGAAAACTATGGTCACACGAAAACCTGCATGGAAATGTTTTCAGAGGCTTTATTTGTAATAGCCTCTACTAGATACAACCAGATGTCCTCCATTGTGTGAATGGTTAAACAAACTGGTACATTTGTACCATGGAATAAAATTTTTATTACCACTCAGTAATAAAAAGGAACAAACTACTGTGTATGTAACAACCCCTTGATCAACCTCCAGAGATTATGCTAAGTGAAAAAAAAAAGCCAATCCCAAAGAGTTACATACTGTATGACCCCATTCATAATAATTTTTTTGAAATGATAAAATTATAGAAATAGAGAAAAGATTAGTGGTTGCCAGGGATGAACAGTAGGTGGTTGACAGAGGGAAAAGCACGTGGCTATAAAAAAGCAACATGAAAAATCCTTATGGTAGTGTAAATATTCTGTATCTTTACTGTATCAGTGTTAATATCCTGGTTGTGATATTGTACAGTAAATTCTCAGTTAACATCATCCATAACTTCTGTGACTTTAAGTGAAATGACGTATCAAAACTGATATATGTTAATTGACATAAACAAGAGCTAAGTTCCTACGGCATCTCATCAATGTTATAATGAAATGACATTGAACTAAACAACATTATTCAAGGACCTGCTGTACCATGATGTTGAAAGATGTTACCACTAGGGGTACCTGGACAAAAGGTATGTAAGATCGCTCTACTATTTCTTACAAATATATGTGAACCTACAATTATCTGAAAATAAAAAACTTCAAAACAGGTGAGAACTCTCAAACTAAGGCACTTTCAAAATCAGGCCACAGACTACACAGAAGGTCTCTTAGTGTCGACAGGGATCACAGATATCTGAATATCTGTAGCTGTTCAAGCCCTCTCCTACAAACATGGAGATAAAACATTAGATTAGAGATACCAGGAAACATTTGCAGGAGAAAAAGCTGATGGCAATAGAAAGGAAAAGGTGGAAAAGAGGATATGAAAGTAATAAGTTAGTGACACTGAGAAAGACTTGCTCTTGGCCTCTCTAAAGCAGTTGCTGTGGGAGACTGGTCACTTATTCTGGAAACTGACATTGCTAAAAACGCTTTTGAAATCTCATCCAAATACACGTTGGAATCCATAATATATAAAAAGCTACACTTTGCAAGTCTTCTGCACTTAAAGTAGATTCCATTTTTTCTTAAACCAGTAAAGCAGTAAAAATGACTGGAGGTGTTATGGTATATTGTGATGAGAACAGCCTAAGGGGCAGTAAGAACCAGGTTTAAGTGTGCTTTCTGTCACTGGGTGACTGTGTGGCCTTAGGCATGTAGCTTAATCTTTGTCAATGTCAGTTTCATAATCTGTAGAACAGAGCTAATTATGCCCATCCCCCAGTATGTGTGTAAGATTAAATGTGATGATGGATTTGAAGCATCTAGTCCTGTGCCTGGCCCAGAGTCAAGTCTCTTATTTAAAGAGCTTTTAAATATGGTTGAAGGGTACAAGTTGATTTTCTTGTTAGACTCCTAAATGGAATCTGAAGGCCATCCAAAGAAGAGTTCAAAAATGTGCTGAGTTGCAGCGATTGACCTCTTTGGAATAGGTTGATAGTCTCTTAAATTCTGTGAAGAACAAGTTACATTATGTTTAAGAAGTTCTGGCATGTTTGTTATAAAACTAATTTTATTTCCTTAGAGTCATATCCCACAGTGATGTGGCGTCATTTATTAAAGATGTGGTCAGCATTTTCTCCCTCATCAGACCCAAAGGGAATCATGAGTATTTATAAGACGACACTCATGATTTATCAAAAAAAAATCTAAAGTGTGGGCTCAACAGATTTTGTTTAAAAACCACAGGGATGGATTTCTGACATATTCCCATACAAACTGGTTCAAATATCTCTTCTTTTAAAAAAAATTTATCTTCAAAATAGCACAATTGGAAAATGAAAAAGAATAATGACTGCAATGGACTGAAATACATCAAATATATAAACATCTATGAATTCAGGGAACATATTTGCAATCCATATATAAGACAAAGGACTCATATCCAGAATATACAACTCAATAATGAGAAGACAGTCTAATAAAAATGAGCAAAAGATTTGAACAGACACTTCACAAAAGATCTATAAATGGCCAATAAGTCCATGAAGAGACACTCAAAACTTTATTCGTCAGGAAGAGCAACTTAAAACTCCAATGAGATATCATTTCATACCCCTAGACAGACAAAACCAAGAGTTGACAAAGATAAGGAACAATTGAAACTCTCATATATTGCTGGTAGGAGTGCCAGAGTACAACCTCTTGAAAAAGTTTGTCGTTTTCTTATAAATATTCACCTATCATACGACTCAGCAATTCTATACCTAAATATTTACCCAAGAGAAGTGAAAGCGTTTTTCCACAAAGAGACTCAAATGCAAATGTTTATAGCAGTTCTATTTGTAATAGCCAAAAACTGAACATACCCCCAGCAACAGATAGATGAAAAAATTATTGCATATTTATGAAATGGAATACTGTTCATAATAAAAAAAGAAACAAACTATTGATACATGTAACATGGACGAATCTCAAAAACATTATGCTGTGTGAAAGGAGCCAGAAACAAGGAGTATAGTATAATTCCATTTATACTGAAGTCTAGAACAGGCGAAACTAATTAATAGTGAAAGAAAGATCTGCAGTTGTCTGAAGATGGAAATGGAGGGGATGGACGATTGCAAAGGAACATGAGAAATCTTTGGGGGAAATAGAAATGTTCTGTATCCTGATTGTAGTAATGGTTACATAGTAGGTTACACAGTTGTTTATATAAAAGAGTGCAGTATAGTTTATGTAAATTATGTTTCAATGAAGTTTATTTTAAAAACCTAAGTCCATATGATCCTTTAAAATTAAGCCACAAACAACTTTTATTGGGTGCCTTTGGAAATTGCTAGGGCACCAATTCATTATTCCAAAAATTGATAAAGTATTAAGCTTTTATACTGCTTTTCCCAGGATATCTAAATAGTTGAGATAAAGTTCTATTTTATAGAAGAATGCCAGTCGACACATGTAGAAGGCATGGCATTTGGTAATGTTGAATGAACTAATGTGGTATCAATGGACAGTGGAACCATTAAGGCTAATGGGAAATGTCATAATGGATCAACTTCACATCAGTAAGAATGGACAACCAGATATGATGTGCCTCCTAATGTAATGCAACATGAACTTGAATCTACTTGTTCTTACCCTCTTTAGGGATCTCATCTCTACAAATTTACAGCAAATGAAAAGAGAGGAAAAATTTAAGTAGCAGCACTCACACAAAAAGAATCAAGCAAATAAAATATTATAGAAATCTTAAAAGACAAATGATCTAATTTTTTATTTGTTAAGATAGATATAAAGTATTTTGGGGACAAATTGTATGATGTCTGAAATTTGTTTTAAAATTCTCTATAAAAACAAACAGATAAACAATATCGGAGATTTAAAAAATAACTCTTTAAACTAGATGATGAGTATATGGGAATTCTCCATATTGTTCTCTTTACTTTTATATGCATTCAAATATTTCCATAATAAAAAGTAAAAAAAAAAAGTATGGCTTTCAGATAAAAACTTCAGTTATCTGGGAAATCAACTTAATTGTTTGATAATGCCAAACAAAATAGGATTCTCCAGGCTGTCTCTTTTTTCAGTATTTTATTTTAGTCAAGGTAATATGTGTGTAGTTTAAAAAGTCACACGGTACTATAAAACTTGGAATATTTATCCTGGTATATCTTTATTTTTCACTTTTAGAAACTGCTTATTGACCTTCAAATGTCAATGTCTGTGAGTCTTTATCTTGGGCTGGTTAATTTCCAGAGAGAGAACATCCTCTCTGATCTCCTGCTGCAGTAGGGAAAAATGTGGGAAAGAAGCAGTTGACTGGTTAACAAGGTGGGGAAAGAATTCTTTTATAATCTGTTAACAAGCCCTGGTTTAAAGCCATGCCTTCAGAGATAGCTCCATTTTGCCATAAAATATTATTCAGCATCCTACAACTTCATTCCTTTCCTGCATCCTCTTAAAGTGCCACCCCACATGTTATACTGTAAGCAATAAAATGATTGTGTATCTTATAGCAAATGATGTCCTCAGTAGTGGGTTGGAAACTACTCTTTTTGAAGGTTACCTACTTGAAGTAGGATCTTTAAGAAACAATTTGTGCATCTCACAGACTAAAATACAGTTGTGCTAGGGGAAGTTTTTTGGGGTGATGGAACTGTTCTGTATGATATTGGGATGATGGTGACCTGACTGCATTTGTCAAAGCCCCTAGACCTGTACACCACAAAAAATAAACTTTACTACATACAAATTTTTTAAACTCAAGATTGACCATTTCTGGGCTAGCATGAAAGAAGTTTAGAAGTTACCTCTTTGTCTTAAGAGTAAAAAACTGAAAAAAATCAATGACTCTTCTTAGATCTATAAGAGAAATGAGGTTACAGGGTAAAATGCTACTCTCAAAATTGGAAAGAAAGACAGGTGAATACAGAGAATCATAACTTACTGGAGTAGAAATCCACGAAAAGAAACTTCTGTGAAAACCAGTGCCCAGATAGGAAAACCTGAAATGTAATTGATGAATTGCTAGAGGTTCATGTGGACAAGTCTGAGAGATAAAAACTCCAGGGAACCCAGTCATTAGATGGTTCTCACATTTTTGTGAGCTTTACCTCTTGGAGCTCTACCAGATTCTCACATTGAACGAAGGAGAAAAATCCCCTCATGCTTCTGGCGAGGAGAGAGTAAAAGAAACCATTTTGAACTATACCAGAGCACTCTGTTCTTAATAAGGTCTGCCTTCAAGTGAAACCATTTAACCAGAGCCTGCTAGAGTTTTATCAGAGCCTCAGGTTGGGAGAGAGAAATACCTACCTCCAGCCCACTTTAGCCATCCTGTCCCCTGTAAAGAGGGGAAAAAAATTTAAAAAATTGTGAAGTTTACAGTCCAGAGGCAAAGGCTCACTAAAGATTTTAGTCCTAATCGTAAAACTTCCCCTTTCCTTTCATCTTACTACCACATTACTAAAGGCTGATTTATTTTGATTCCTTTCACAGTACATCATGCCCAGCTACCAAGAACACAACTATTATTACTAAGAGGCAAAAATATAGTCTGAAGAGATGAAGCAAGCATCACAATCAGACTCAGTTATGGCAGAGATGTTGGAATTATCACACTGAGAATTAAAACAACTATGATTAATATGCTAAGGGATTTAATGGATAAAAGAGACAGCATGTAAGAACAGATGGGCAATGTAAGAAGAAAGATGGAAATTCTAAGAAAGAACCAAAAAGAAATGCTAGAGGTCAAAAACACCGTAACAGAAATGAAGACTGCCCTTGAGGGATTTATCAGTAGACTGGACATGGGTGAGGAAAGAATCTTTGAGATTGAGTATCTCTCAATATAAACCAAACTGAAAATCAAAGAGGAAAAAAACTGAAAAAAAAAACCCAGAGCAGAATATCCAGTAAATGTGGGACAACCACAAAAGGTGTAAATTATGTATAATGGGAATACCAGAGGAAAAGAAAGAGAGAAACAGAAGAAATATTTGAAACAATAATGATGGAGAATTTCCCCCTAGTTATCGGATAATAGATCTAGGAAGTTCAAAGAACCCTGATAAGACTTACTGTTGAATTGTATACATGAAATTTATTGGATTTTATTAACCAATGTCACCATAATAATACTTTTAAAAAGAATAAAAAATAATGAGTTCATTGCTGGAAAAAAAAAAAGAATGATGATAAGTAACAAGCAGAATAAATGCCAAAATGCAAACTACAGAAAATCGAAATAAAGAAAAAACATGAAATAAGTCAGAGGGAAAAAAAGACCTTACCTACAGATCAAAAATAAGAATTACAACTGACTTCTCTTCAGAAACCTTGCAAAGAAGAGAGTAGAGTTAAATATTTAAAGTTTTGAGAGAGAAAAACCCACCAACCTAGATTTCTATATCCTGTAAAATTACCGTTCGAAAGTGATGGAAAAATAAAGACTTTCCCACAGAAACAAAAATTGATAGTATTTGGTGCCCATAGGCCTACCTTGCAAGAAATGTTGGATGTTCTTCAGAGAGGAGGAAAATAACATGGTTAGAAACTCAAATCTTTATGTAGATAAGGAAGTGCATCATATAAGGAATAAGCACAGGTAAAATAAACACTTATTTTTCTTATTCTCAATTTAAAATTTTTCTAAAATTTAAAAAGATAAAAGTTAAATAATATCAAATATACAAGGAATAAGAGAGAAAAATTAGGATTACTTATGTTATTATAAGGTTACTTGCATTGCCTATAAAGTGATATAGTGTTATTCAAAAGTGGGCTTGGATTAGTTGTAATATATTGCAAACTCTAGAGCAAGTATTTTAAAAAGTTTAAAAGGTAGTATAACGTATGCTAAAATGAAGAGAAAATGGGTTCATAAAAAATGCTTAATTTAAACCAGGGATCCCCAACCCCTGTGCCGCAGACTGGTACCAGTCCATGGCCTATTAGGCACACAGGAGGAGGTGAGTGACAGGCCAGCAAGCAAAGCTTTATGTGTATTTGCAGCCACTCTCCAGCACTACCATCACCTCCTCAGCTCTATCTCAGATCATCAGGCATTAGACTCTCATAAGAGCACAGGTCCCTGGTGACAAAAAGGTTGAGAACTGCTGATTTAAACCAAAAAAGCAGAAAAAGTGTGGAAGACAAAAATAGAAACAAAGAATAAGAATAACAAATAGAAAACAATAACATGCTAAATATCAGTCCAACTATATTAATAATTATGTTAAATGTCAATGGGCTCAGTCCAACTATATTAATAATCATGTTAAATGTCAATGGGCACCAATTAAAAGATAGAGATTGTTGAAAAAAAACTCTATGCTTGCCTTCTCTCATGACCACATTAAAATTACTCTCATGATCACATCAACTAAAGTACAGAACAACCATCACTGAGAGTTGCCGAAAGTCTAGCTGAACAAAAGTCCCACAACTGGGGACATATAGAAGAGGCCACACTGAGACTGATAGGAGAGGCAGAGATATGGAAAGGGCTAGTCCCCATACCACGGGTGGCAGTTGAGAATTGGGAGGAATGTCACAGCTGTGAAGTTCCCCTAACTCTGAGGGAATTCCCAGCCCCACACTGGGTTACCCAGCTCAGGGTTCCAGTACTGGGAAGAGAGGTCCCTATAACTTCTGGCTGTAAAGCCAGGGGAGATTGTGGCTGAGTGAGACAGAGGGTGGCTGAAGTTGCAGACATTCCTCTTAAGGGGCCCGCAGACAGACTTACTCACTGATGGACTCATTCACTCTGAGCTCCAGTGCTGGGGCAGCAGCTTGAACAGTGCCATGGACATACAGGGAGGAACTGGGTTTCTGGCTGCAGGGTGAGGGCTGGAGGGGCAGCTTTCTCTTAAACAGAAGTGCAGGCAGAATCTACTGTCTCTTTGTTGAGTCCTTCCCCATCTTGGTATGCAGACACAGGCAGTTGACATAGCTAAGTCTCCATCAACCTGGCTAACACCATTTGCCTGGCTCTGACACTCCCTTAGACCCTGCCACTCTCAACTTATGGGCCCACCTAGGCTGCCTCCAGTGGCTTTTCCATACAAATGACCTGTTTTGGCTCATGCTGTGGACTTTCTTAAAATCTCTCAAAGGTTCGCAAAATCCAAACAGGCAGCATCTGGCCTCAGCATGCCCCATGCCTCTTGCTGAGCAGCCCCAAGTTCTGCACTAGTGGCAGCCAGCCTCATTTTGTGGGTTGGCCTCTCAAGATATCTCTAAACCCATCTGTGGATTTCCAGGTGGCCCCAGGCAGGGCACAGACTATGGCTGAACTTGGCCTGTATCAGGGCCCCTCTCAGGAGGCCCCAGGGCCAGCACACCTGGTGGCTGTCTTGTGACCTAGCCAGAGCACCACTGGGGGCTGCTTCTGAGGATGACACACATAGAGGGTAAACTGGTCAGGCACCAGAGCCCTGTTAAAGCGAATCTTGCTCCATAGGATCAGCCTTTCACTTGCCAGTCCTCACCACGAATGAGTCCAAGAGTCAGTCCTTCCTAATGACATGCGAACAGCAACCAAGGCTCAACTACAACAGGAGAGCACACATAATCCATACAAGGGATATACCTGGAGCACCTGGCTCAGGTGACTAGGGAAGACTGCACCACTAGACCCCACAAGATACCTACTACATAAGACTACTCTCCTAAGACTGAGAGATATAGCAGCCTTACCTAATATATGGAAACAAATAAAGGGAGGCAGCCAAAATGAGGAGATAAAGAAATATGTCCCAAATGAAAGAACAGAACAAAGCTCTAAAAAAAAAAAATAAAAAAAAAATAACAAAATGGAGACAAGCAATCCACCAGATGCAGAATTCAAAACACTGGTTATAAGGATGCTCAATAAACTTAGAGTAGAGTAGGTGAACTCAGTGAGAACTTTAACAAAGAGATAGAAAACATAAAAATAATCACAGGAAATATAAAAAAGAACCAGTCAGAAATGAAGAATACAATAACTGAAATGAAGAATATAATAACTGAAATGAAGAATACATTAGAGGGAATCAACAGTAGATTGAAAAAGCAAAGGATTGAATCAGCAATTTAGAAGATAAGGTAGCAGAAAATACCCAATCAGAACAGCAACAAGAAAAAAGAATCCCCTCTCCCAAACGAGAACAATTTAAGGGGCATCTGGGACAACATTAAGTGCACCAACATTCACATTATAGGGGTACCAGAAGAAGAGAGAGAGCAAGGAATTGAAAATCTATATGAAAAAAATGATGAAAAATTTTCCTAATCTGGTGAAGAAAATAGACAAAAAGCACAGGAACTGCAGAGAGTTCCAAATAAGATGAACCCAAAGAGGCCCACACCAAGGCACATCATAATTAAAATGCCAAATATTAAAGACAAATGTTAAAAACAAATAGAGACAAAAAATAAAAGCAGCAAGAGAAAAGCAGTTAGTTACCTACAAGGAACTCTCATTAGACTGTCAGCTGGTTTCTCAACAGAAACTCTGTAGACCAGAAGGGATTGTCAGGAAATATTCAAAGTGATGAAAAGCAAGGACCTACAACCAAGATTACACTATTCGGCAGAGCTATCATTTAGAATTGAAGGACAGACAGAGCTTCCCAGACAAGAAAAAGCTAAAGGAGTTCATCACCACCAAACCAGTATTATAAGAAATTTAGAGGGATTTCTTTAAGAAGAAGGGAAAAAAATTATATATATATATATGAATAATAAAATTGCAGTAACAACATATCTATCAACAATTGCTTTGAATGTGAATGGACTGAATGCTCCAATCAAAAGATAGGGTGGCTGAATGGGTAAGAAAACAAGACTCTTACATACGCTGCCTACAAGAGACTTACTCCAGATCAAAAGACAAGCACAGATGGGGGCAGGGAGGGAGAAGGGATAGAAAAAGATATTTTATGAAAATGGAAACAAACAAACAAGGCTGGGGTGGCAATATTTATACCAGACAAAATAGACTTTAAAACAAGGGCTATGACAAGAGACAAAGAGAGACCCAGTAATCCCACTTCCGGGTATTTATTTGAACAAACCTAAAACGTTACTCTAAAGAGACATGTGAATCTATATGTTCAATACAGCAGCAGTCCTCAACCTTGTTGGTACCAGAGATCAGTGCTCCTATGAGAATCTAATACCTGATGATATGAGGTAGAGCTGAGGCAGTGATGCTAGTGCTAGGGAGTAGCTGCAAATACAGATGAAACTTTGCTCACTTGTCTGCTGCTCAACTCCTACTGTATGGCCCAGTTCCTAACAGGCCACGGACTGGTACCTAACAGTCTGTGGCCTGGGAGTTAGGACCCCATACAATACAGCATTATTTACAATAACCAAGATACAGAGGCAACCTGGGTGTCCATCGATGAATCAATGGATAAAGAAGAAGTGGTACATATAATGGAATATTACTCAGCTATAAAAGAATGAAATCTTGCCATCTGTAACAACATGGATGAACCCAGAGGGTTTTGTCTTGAGTGGAGTAAATTGGAGAAAGACAAATGCCATATGATTTCAGTTACATGTGGAATCTAAAAAATAAATAAATAAACAAAACAGAAACAAATTCATAGATACAGAGAACATTTTGATGGTTGCCAAATGAGAGGGAGTGTGGAAAGTGGGTGAAAAAAAGGAAGGGATTAAGAAGTTCAAATTGGCAGTTACAAAGTAGTCATGGGGTATAAACTATAGCATAAAAAATATAGTCAATAATACTATAATAACTATGTATGATGTCAGAAGGGTATTAGATTTATCAGGGGATCACTTCGTCTAATCACTAGTTGTACATTTGAAACTAGTATAATATTGTATGCCAAATGTAATTGAAAAATTTTTTAAGTTATTAAAACAATAAATGGTTACATATGCCAAAAAAAGGAAAAATACAAAATAAAAGAGATTGTCAGAATGGATCAAAAAACAAATATATGTTGTCTACAAGAAACTTATTTTAAATACAAAGATACAGACAGATTAAAAGTAAATGAATGGAGATATACCATGCTAACACTTATCAAAGGAAAGTAGGAGTAGCTAAATTAATTTCAGACAGAGCAAACTTCAGAGCAAGGAAAGTTATCAGAGATAAAGAGGGGCATTACCTAATGATAAAGAGGTCCTACAAGAAGATACAACAATTCTTAATGTGTATGTGTCTAATAACAGAGAATCAAAATATATGAAGCAAGGAGAAACCAATGAATTCACTACCAGAATTGGAGACTTCAGCAACCCTCTGTCAGAAATGCACAGATCAAGAAGATAGAAAATCAGCAAGGACATAGTTGAACTCAACAACACTATCAAACAACTGGATATAATGGACATCTAGAGACGGCTTTATACAACAAAAACGATATACATTCTTTGCAAGCTCACATTAAGCATTCACCAAGATAGACCACATTCTTGGCTATAAAACAGAACTTAATAAATATAAAAGAATAGAAATCACACCATGCCTGTTCTCAGACAACAATGGAATTACACTAGAAATCAATAACAGAGAGACAGGTAGAAAATCCCCTCAAATATAGAGATTAAACAATATATTGCTAAATAACACATGGGATAAAAAAAATAACTCAAGAGAAAGTTAAAAATACTTTGAACTAAATATAAATTGAAACATAACTTATCAAAATTTATAGGATGCAAAGAAATCAGCACTTAGAAGAAAATTTATAGCATTAAATGCATATATTAGAAAAGGAAAAAATCTAAAATCAATAATCTAAGCTTCCACCTTAGGAAACTAGAAAAAGGAGAGCAAATTAAATCCAAAATGAGCAGAAGGAAATACCAAAAATTAGAGCAGATATCAAGGAAACAAAACAAGGAATCAACAGAGAAAAATCAACAAAACCAAAAGGTGATTCTTTGAAAAGATCAATAAAATTGAAAGCCTCTAGCCTAGCTAACTAAGAAAAGTAGAGAGAGGACTGAAAGAGGAGACAACAGTCCAGATCCCATAAAATGAAAGTATAGTAAAGTAATAATATAAAAAATTCTATGCCCATAACTCTATGGGCATAGAATTCTATGCCAAAACTCACACTAAGAAAGAAAGAATATGAATAGGTCTACTATGTCTATTAAAGAAACTAAATCAATAATTAATAATCTTCTAAAATTAAAATTATTAGGCCAAGATGGATACACTAAATTGTATCAAACATTTAAGTAAGAAATTATACCAATTCTCTAAAATCTTTTTCAGAAGATAGAAGCAGAAGAAATACTTCCTTCCTCATTCTGTGAGGACAACATTATCCTAATTACCAAATCCAGACAAATATATTACAAGAAAAGAAAACTAGAGACCAATAACTCTGTAAACACAAATGCAAAAGTCCTCAACAAAATATCAGCAAACCAAATCCAAAAATATATAAAATTATACACTTTGACCAAGTAGGATTTATCTCAGGTATGCACGGCTGGTTCAACATTCAATAATCAGTAATATAAATCTATCACATCAATGGGCTAAAGAAAAAAATTCATATGAACATATGAATAGATATAGAAAACATATTTGAAAATATCCAACACTCATTCATGATAAAAAAAAAAAACTTTCAGAAAACTAGTAATAGAGAAGAATTTCCTTAACTTGATAAAGAACATCTACAAAAAACCTACAGCTAACATCATACTTAATGATGAGAAACTCAAAGCCTTCCCACAAAGATCAGGAACAAGGCAAGGATGACTCCTGTCATTAGTGCTTTTCAACAACATACTAGAGGTCCTAGCTAAAGCAATAAAACAAACAAACAAACAAACAAAAAGAAAAGAAAAAGTATACAGACTGGAAAGGAAGAAAAACTACCTTTGTTAGCAGATAATATGATCATTTATGCAGAAAATGTAGAAAAGAATCAATAACAAAAAATGCTGGAACAAATAAATGATTATAGCAGGTTAAGATACAAAAGTCAATTGCTTTCTCATATAACGGCAATGAACAAATGGAATTTGAAATTAAAAACAATATATTATTTATATTAGTACCCCCAACAAATGAAATACCTAGGTATAAATCGAACAAAATATGTACAAGTTCTATATGAGGAAAACTACAAAACTCTTAAGAAATAAATAAAAAACTAAGTAAATGGGGAGATAGTTCGTGTTCATGGGTAAGAAAATTCAATATTACCAAAATGTCAGTTCTTCCTAACTTGATCTATAGATTCAATGCAATATCAATAAAAATTCCAGCAAATTATTTTGTGGATATCAACAAACTGATTCCAAAGTTTGTATGGAGAGGCCAAAGACCCAGAAGAGCCAACACAATATTAAAGGAGAAAAACAAAATTAGAAGACAGACACTAACCAACTTCAAGTCTTACTATTAAGCTACTGTAATCAAGAAAGTGTGGTACTGGCAAAAGAGTAAACAAATAAATCAATGAAACAAAATAGAGAGCACAGAAATAGACCCATATTAATATAGTCGGCCAATCTTTGACAAAGGAGCAAAGGATACAATGGAGAAGACAGTCTTTACAACAAATGGTGCTGAATAACTGGACACCAGCATGCAAAAAAAAAAAGGAATTTAGACACAAACCTTATACTTTTCACAAAAATTAACTTAAAATGGATTCCAGAGCTAAATGTAAAATTCAAAATTATAAAACTCCTAGAAAGTAATATAGGAGAGAATCTACAGTACCTTGGATCTGGCGATTACTTTTTAGATACAATACCACAGACATAATTCACACACATACACACACACAAAAATTGATAGGCTAGATTTCACTAATATAAAACATTTCTGTTCCATGAGACACACTGTCAAGAGAATAAAAAGACAAGCTACAGACGAGGAGAAAATATTCGTGAAAGATACATTTGATAAAGGACTATTTATAAAATATATAAAAGAACTCTTAAAACTCAACAATAAGAAAACAAACAACTCAATTAAAAAATGGACCAAAGACCTTAAAAGACACCTCACCAAAGAGGAATTCAGATGACAAATAAGCACATGAAAAGATGTTCCACATCATACGCCATTAGGGTAATCCGAATTTGAATAACTATGAGATACAACTGCACACCTATTACAATGAGGCCAACCCCAAACACTGACAGCATCAAATGCTGATGAGGAGATGGAGCAATAAGAATTCTCTTTTGCTGCTAATAGGAATGCAAAATAGTACAGCTACTTTGGAAGACAGCTTGGAATTCTTACAAAACTAAACATTCTCTATCATACGATTCAGCAATCACACTATTTGGCATTTCCCAAAGGAGCTGAAAATCTATGTCCACACAAAACTCTGCTCACAAATGTTTATAGCAGCTTTATTCCTAATTGCCAAAACTTGGAAGCAACCAAGATGTCCTTCAGTAGGTAAATGGATAAATAAACTGTCACATCCAGACAACGGAATTCTATTCAGCACTAAGAAGTGAGCAATTAAGCCATGAAAAGACATGGAAGAAAATTAGCCAATCTGAAAAGGCTACATAATGTATAATTTCAACTACACGACATTCTGGAAAAGATAAAACAATGAGGAGAGTAAAAAATCAGTGGTTTCCAGGGCCTGGAGGAGAAAGAGAAGAGCATAGACAGTTTTTAGGGCAGTAAAAATACTCTATATGGATACTAAAGTGGTAAATAAATGCCATTTATATTTGTCCAAATTCATAGAATATAGAAAAACAAAAGTGAACCCTAATGTAAACTTATGAACTTTGGGTGAATATGATGTGCCCACACTTGGTTCATCAATTGTAATATATGTACCACTCTGGTGAGTGATGTTAATAATGGGGAGACTATGCATGTGCAAGGTCGGGATACATGGGAAATCTCTGTATCTTCCGCTCAATTTCACTGGGGACCTAAAACTGATGAAAATGAAGTCTATTAAACTTTTTCCATTTAGAAAAAAAAGTACAGCTCTCCGCCAGTGTTAATTTAACATCACGTGTAGGAATGCTACGTTTTCTAGAATTTGACATTTTCAGCAATCGAGAATGACTATATTTTGTAAATGGAAATACCTCTACTAAAAACAGAATGCTATAAATAGAAGGATGTCATTTGTCCTCTTCCAAGTTAGGAATACTATCGATGTACTAGAGCACGTAATGATAAAAGCAAGATATTTCATGGGAAAGTTTGGGGAGAAGGTTAGGGCTGTAATCTGTGAGTTATCTCAGGGTAAATGCTGCAGCCGCCAGTGACTATTCTCCAGGCAAACGGGAAATGGGTTAAAAAAATCAACCAGGATATTGGGGGATCCTAGAATGTAATGCAGACTTTGACAAATGAATTTAACTGTACTGCAAATGACATAACCTCACTGAAGGGGAGTGAGGAGAAAAGGAGCTGACTTAAGTAACTTTGGGAAAGTGTCTTAACTGAAAACTATAAGGCTAAAGACAGAAAGAATTGTACAAAAGCACTCTATTCTCATTGAAAAATTTATTTCTCACAGAAGTACAGGTTAGTAATTCTGAAACTGCTTTATGTATATGCTAGGGCTGAAAAGATAAGTAAATACATTGCGGATAATGGAAGACAAATTTCTCACTGTCAGAGAAAGAAGTTAGAATTTAGCTGTGGTGGAGGCTAGAGTTTAGGGTGCTGGATTAGGGTTGGAGATATCAGTAAGAACTCACTTATTTTAATAAGTATACAGATCTGTAGATACAGAAATACATAGAGAATGTGTATACATGAGTTAGCACACATACATACATTTCCTGTCTGCAGAGAGGGCCAAGAAGCAGCAACACCTTAGTAGCAACAAACACATCCAGCACTTGGATACTTATTTCTAAATTACTTTCTCCAATAAAAGGAATCAAGAGAAATGGCTGATTCTCAGGCTGGAACAGGAAAAATACAAGATGATCCTGGAGCATCTTTTAGAGTCAGGAAGTAAGGAAGTACTACAATACACCCAGAGAGACAGGAACCGATTTAAGTAACTTTGGGAAATAGTGTTCTAACTGGAGATAGAGACAGAGAAAAGGAAAGAAAAGAGAAACAAAGAAAAGGAAAGATGGGGACAATGTCAAAAAGACACAAATGCTAAACTGAAAGAGCTCCCAATGGCCAAAGCTGGAATAATTTGAGGAAATAAACAAATAAATAGATTATAATTCAAAAGATAAAATAAATATCCGTGAGTTCATACTGGTTGTATTGGGTTGAATTGTGTCCCCTCAAAATTCATGTCCACTGGTATCTCACAATGCGAACTTATTTGGAAATAGGATCTTTGCGGATGTACTTAGACAAGAAACCTGAGATAAAATCATCCCGGATTTAGGGTGGTATTCTGGATTGGATCCTGCAACAGAAAAAGGACAATAGTGGAGAAACCAGTGACACTGAATAAATTGTAAAGTTTAATTAATAGTGTTGTACCAATGTCGATTTCTTAGTTTTCTCAAACATACCACAGTTAAGTAAGATGCTAACATTAGAGGAAGGTGGGTGAAAGATATACGGGAACTGTCTTTACTATCTTTGAAACATTTTGGTAAATCTAAAATTATTCCAAAATAAAAAGAGTTTTAAAAAAAAATACAACCGTGAGTAAAAGATCTAGAAGCCAGTCAGCACTTTTTCTACCTCTACTTTCCACCTGTGGTTTTACTTCCTTTCTCTGAGATGGAAGAGAATCTTTACTCAGTTTCTGTTTGCCCCTCTTCCTCCCGCAACCTCTTTCCCAAACTGATACATTTTAAAAATAAGAAAGAAAGTAAATGAAATGAATGAACGAACATGAACAAATAAACAAACCATATATAACTTATAGTAGAATGAGGGCATCCAGCAGTTTGGTGGGAATAATTAGAAAGTGTAAATATTTAGCCCTCGCAGCTTCCCCATCACAATGGCGACAGCTACACCAGCACAGTGTTTTAAATGAAAGTTCAATATTTATTCTAGCTTCCTGGTCCATCATCCACCAGGGCTCCTTGCACAGCTGGCTTTCGACTGGAGACAAGCTTTCTTCTATTGGCCTTCTGACTTCCCACTCCACATGTGTTATAGGTAAACAATCCACTGGCTTCTACTCCATCTGATTGGCACTTAAAGAAAAAAAGCACGGTCTGAGGACAAGGAGCACATCTAATTCACTCTTGGATATTGCAGGAGGTTGGGCATATCAGATGTACTAGATAAGGTATGTGAGTACGCTTTGTGAACCTGAAAACACTGCAGAATTATAAGGTGCTATTGTTGCTGTTATTCACCCCGTGCCTTTGTTCTCTCTAGACTGTAATGCTCTCCTTGCCACTAGTTCAACATGCTTCCAGATGAACTTCACAGTCATCTAACACAGCAAGTTGGCCTGATTTGATTTCTCAGGCCCTGTAACCCTTAACTCTGTGGCTTGAGCCACTTGATACTTATGGCTTTGGGATCAGCCCTACATCCAGCCATTTATTTAAAAAAAAAAAATTAATTCAACTACATGGCAGCTCTGCGCTAGGTATAGGAACACAGAGATAGATAAGACACAACCCCTAACTTGGAAGAGGACATGTTATTCTTGGCTCTCATTTGATTTATTTCTGACCCCATTTGGGTATCCCCATTTAGTTTTTCCTCTCTTCTGCTACATCAGGCTTGGCTCTCTCTCCTTAACTTGGTCCATCCACAATACCTGGCTGGTGATCTGATTCTCTGGTTTGGCTTCGGAATCCCTACCTCTTGGACCCTCCCCTGCATGGCAGCAGTGTAGACGAGGAGAGGTAGTTCCAGTATCTATGCCCCTGGCTAATTCTTAGCCCTGGAGATTCAGGAGTCTGGCAGTGCTGGCTCACTCTCCTGCCTGGACATTAAATTTTTAGAGTCGCCTGCCGCCTTCCTCTCTCAACTGTTGGTTCATTCTGTCCACCTGTTGGGACAATCTGTTTTCTTAGGCACTTTCATCAACTTCCTGCCTGGACTCCAGTGGACTTTTGTATGCATCCCTGAGCACTAATTCGTTCTTCAAATAGAACCTCTAAGCACCAGGGCTGGGACTTTGCCTTCATTCCATCTTGCTCCCACTAGGGTCTGAGAATCTACTTCCAGATCAGAGTTCCTCCATGGCTTCTGAGAGAGTCCAGCTAAAAATGACTAGAATACATGTCACATTGGCAAGAGGAGGGCACTGCCCCAATTGGGAGAAGCGACACTGCTCAGCTCCTTCAGGATTTTCATCTTTTCCAAGAATGGTGACAAGAGACACATTCTTGCTCAAGTCTGAACCAGTTCTCTATGTCCTATTAAGCAATCAAAGCCTAGTTCTTGAAGCCAAATGCATCATTTTGCACTTTAACATCTGTGTCTCTTTTAAAGGTTTCCTCTTTTTGAAGCAGAGGTAACCTAACTGAGAAGAGTTCTACTGGCCTAGAGGTTGGCAGAGGTTAGGGATGTTAGCTGGCAGCAGAGTTATATGGAGCAGTTTGCCCTTTGGTGTGCAGCAGCTCAGTTCCAGGTGTTCAGATATCAATCCCTTCAGTCCTCTGGGCTGGCTACCTTTGTAAGATAGCAAATAGTAGGCAGCTCTATTCAGTATGTGAATATCATCACTTTTCTTGTGTGTTTCATGATGTGAAAGTTGGGAGGCTTCCACGTAGGGCCGGATATCAACTACTACCTCCCTTATTGCTATGGCTGAGATGATGTCTGAGAATTCTGGGGTATGGCTGATGGGGTTGCGGGGAGAGGAGGGAAGACTAGCTCAACTGGAGAGAGGCCCAAGAGCCGTATATAGTAGAGACTCTCCCTCGTTTTTGATGCTCTTAGAGATGCTGAAGCTAGAAGAATGCAGAACCAAGCAGACCGTAAGACCAAAGAGTCCAGATCTATCACTGAATCCTGGGAGCTGGGATGGGTGGTGAGGCTGAGTTTCTGACCCACATGTGAAGAACCATGAAGTGAGAGCAGAGGGGAACTGATGAGAGGGCAGGGGAACAGAATCTGAAAAATGTTGTCATCTCTCTTGGACTTCACCTGGCACCAGGGAGAACTGGACGTATTTCAAGAGCAGTGCAAGGGAGGGGAGTGTCAGAGAACTCCATCACTGTCAATCCTTACACTACTAATGCCTAGAATTGAAAGTGTTCTTTTCCTTCTCCTCCACCTCTTCAAATCCTACTCATCTAACTCATCTTTTGAAGTCCAGCTCAAGACTTACCTTCCTGTATAACTCAGCCCTTCCTCTGAACTTCCACGACCACTTTGATCCCTATCATGCACGTTGTCATGTCATTGCTAAAGCATTGCATCATGAATGTTCACATGCTGCCTTAGCTTTATTTCTGCCCTAGAAACAAGGCACTTTGCCTTAGGTCCTATCATAACCCTCACTGTATCCAGCATTCTGCTAGGCTTAGTAAATCCTCATGAAATGAACACAGTAATCAAGTTATATTGACATTCTCAATGGTCCGGATGGTTCACCAAACCTGGGTGTTGCCTATCTGGCTCTATGCAAATAAACAAATGTCTGTGAGTGGGAAGGTTTCCCTAACATGTGTCAACTGGTAAAGGCCAAACTTACTACCAATATGACAGGCACACTGTGGGGCTTTCCAATAGGAACAGTAAATTATACTAGATTATCTTAACCTTAGATCCCCACTGGAATCATCTAAGACTTTCAAAACTCCCTCCTAATTTGATTGGTCCAGGATAGGGTCTGAACACTGGTATGTTTTAAAAGCTCTTCATACTCTAGTGCTTAATCCCATCTGATCCGGTTCGTCTACCCAATGTCTATCTAAACAGTGTTTTCTACCCTTTTTATATAATTTAACTTATTTATCAAGTATTTAGGCTGCTCATTATGCCAGGAAGAAACCATAGAAACATGGTGCTTGCCTTCAAGAAACCCATTGTTAAGTGAGAGACACTTTTATTGAAATATATAAAAGTACAAGTAAACCTTTCTTCCTAAACTTGGGAACTTAACTGATTCAGATAAATTTTTTGGATAATACCTTGCTATCTTGATTCTCAGTACTTGCTACCTAAAGTGCAGAAAACAAATAGATTAAGATAATGTGGAACTCCTCTCTATGCAAATTTACTACCCAACCTCTCACTATAGCTCAAGAAACAAATAGACTGAGATAGTTCATGATTGTAAGTTCTGTGTAGGAGAGTGAGGAGCTGAGAATGAACAGGAACAAATAGCATCTAAGGGTCTTTGGCCTTAGTATCTTACAGCTCCTAACAATAGGGCTAGATAAAAAGGAAGCTTTCCAAGGTAAAAGTGTGGTCATATACCAGTACCCAATCTCTGCTGGAGATGTCTTTTTTCCCCACTTTTGAGACTTCTGTGTTTCCAGTCATGGTTCCAAAGAAGAGTCTGAGAATCTCCCTTGTCTGGTTTAGTTGAGGCGAGCAGATTGCCTGTGAATAGAGGAATGCATGTGGCATTTCTCCTGATCAGAAAAACTGGCAGTATTTGGAAGAAATAGGTATAGAAGAGAGGGCAACCAAGGGATGGTGCTTAGTACTGTCCAAAAGACCAAAGAGACAGCTCAAATTGAAAAGTCCACAGTGGGCCTTCATGACTCCAGAAGCATGCTCTCCTGGGACCATGAGCCATACTCTCGGTTTATGGCCGTGCCTCCTTCCTGGAGGTTTTGGATGGTTTCTACAACTGTTCTTCTGTATCTCATGCCATAGTCATATCCTTAGACTTTTATATATCTTCAGATCTACCTGAGGTTACTGATAACACGAACTTGTCCATTACCCTCACTCACCTCATGGTCTTATAATAAACATGACATAGAAAGGGGCTTCAGAATTCATCTCCTTTGTGTCACACCTTTCATGCAATGCCCAAAATTGATCAATGGAAGGGCTAGCCTTTCTTCTGTGAGATCCCCCGGGTGGAGGTTTTCTAGTCTCCATCAGGGGCTGTTATCCCATCCAATCTCCTCTGATGCTGCCACTGGAGCTCAGCCAGTGAATTCTGGACTTTCAAAATGTCTGCATTTTCTGAGGCAATGGATAACTCTGCCCATGCCTACCCTTGTTTCCTCTTTTCTCTGGTCTCCCTCTTGCTGCAAATTTAAGAATGCTTTCTCTGACTTATGTCCCTTAAAATTATTTCCCAGGCCCTTCATCTGTGGCCCACAAAGGAGGATCGATAAGAGAGTTCAAGAAAGCCGAAAGCCAGGAGCATTCCCCAGGCTGGACTGAGGAAAGGTTGAAGCAGACCAGGCACAAACCCTTCAGCTCCTTGTCAGCAGCCTTTGATCTGCATGGCAGCTAACACAAAAGTAGAATTTGGCCCTCCAACTGTACAGGACGAGACTTGACAAGGAAATCAGTTTCTCTGACAATTTCAAAAGCCCCGACACTTTCGTCACTTGGCATTTGGCCATGGGGAATGGTGCTGTGGACACATACGCACCCCACCAGAGAAGCCATTTTCCCAGGAAAGACTGACAGTTCAAGTGCAGGCAAGTTCCTGAGGAATGAAGGACAAGCTCTTCCCTGCCCTCCATTAAGGACAGGTGTTGCAGGAACCAGGAAGATTTTGATTGGATAGCTGAAGGAACTTCCTACCTGTCTGGGTTGAAAGGCTCTAGGAGGTGTTGCCAGGCATCTGAGAAAACTCTTTTTTTAAGCCTAAAGAATAAGCAGATCTGCTGCTGGTTTTGTGAGGTTTAAGCAAATGATGCTGCAGCTGGCCTTAGCAGGATCATTCCACATTTGCAAGGCTACATTGGATTCAGATGTGCATTTTTTCAGCTTGCCTAGCTTGTTCTTAGATAAGCAAACCAAAATACATTATAATTGGCCTTTTATTATAATTCCATTTTACCATTTGCTTCCTGAGTGCTCTTGTCAGTTGACTTAACCTCTCCAGGCTGCTTTGTTTAGGATTAATAACAGATAACTAAGGTGCTGGGCTTGTGATTGGTTCAGGACCAGTGCTTAGCAGTGAGACTGGATGACATCTTGAGCGTTCCTGATTAAAACGTCAACTGAAGTGCAACTACCTTTCAGGGATGCCAAGGAGAATTCCTGTTAGAGTGAGAAGTGGATTAAACAACCTCTGAGATCCCCAGAATCTATGACATTCTTCCATGGTGAAGGGCTCAGGATAATTAAGTCCAAGAGAGTTCTGGAAGCCAAGCTTGACAGGAAGCACTAATTATTCCCCCAAAGAAGAATGAGTCTAAGACTGAGTATATTGGGAAGATAAAATGAGAAAATGAGATACATTCCTCTCCCTCAGGAAGGTCCCAGGTGGTATTCAAGAAGCATGGAAGTAAATATCTATAAGACTCAAAATGAACTCATAGTTAGTGTGAGGAGCTGCGGACATTATGTCAGAGCAACCTATACAGTGAAGGAAGGGCAAGAGCAGTTGAGAGAGGAAGTGAATCCTGACAGTGGATATGTAGCAAGGGTGTTAGAGGTCAATATAGAGTCACCCTGGGTCACCAAAATGGGGACCTACTGTTTCAGGTCAGATTTCTCAGGAAGCAGATTCCGAAATGAAGATTAGTATGAAGGAAATTTATTGGAAAGTACTCTTGGCATCAACACCTGCAGGGTAAGGAAAGGAAGCAGAAGGAGCAGAGAGTGAAGGTGGACTATAATGCAGGTGCAAGGCCTCAGCCAGCCCACCTATTACAGCCAACTTTAAAGGCTGACATGGCCTTGAGAGCTGTCCCAGATTGAGGCATGGGCCAAGTCTTTATATCTTCGCACGCCCAGTCATTGGCAGAGTCTGCCTCTGGGAAGGTGGCATGTATCCATGGATGAGGCTCTCTCTCTTCGGCAAGGGTGATTCCACAGAAGGCTGACAGCTGAGCCAGCTGCATTCCCAACAGGTGAGGGAAATAAACCCTTGAGTCCTGAAGGGAGATCTGGACAGTGCCACACAGCATCAACTACACTTATCGATCAGACACTTCAGAGCTCAGCTGGATCCTACTCACAGGACTGGACTTGGGAAAACTGATGGAGTTGGCAGAATTTTCCGATGGTGCCTTTCACATTTCTTTCCTGCATTCTTTATATCTCCTCTTCTTTCAGCATCCTGGAGCTTCAATATCTCAATAAGAATCCACACTACGGGTTCAGAACTCACTAAGTTGCCATCTCCTAAATGTCAAAGACTATTTTAAGGGTCGTCCTCAGAGACACCATGTTTAATTAAAAAGAAAGGGCCATTAGTGGTGCAGTTTCTATATCAGTGATAGAAGGGGTCTTTGCCCAGGCATATTAAAATCCAGAGTTTTAAAGAGAAATCAAAACTAGAATCCTTCCCCTCAAATGTATACAGTTTGGGGGGATTTTATTTCTCTAGAAGACATGTTCCCTGAACTTTGAGTGGAATTCAAAGTTGGTGAAAGTTTCCTCTCCCGGGTAAGTTCTCAAGAAGGGTAATGACAGACTTTAGATGTTTGGCAGACGTGAAGATTGGGCTGCCTGAGGGCATGCACTGGTGCTTCTGAACTCCCTTCAACACCACATAAATAATCATTCGCAGCAGCAGCAGCAGCATCACTCTCCACCATGACCACCATAACCACAGCATTAGCCAAGGGAGGGCTTCCTTAATTAAAGCAACTATCTTGCCTAACCATCAGTGCAATTAGAATTTAATGAACCCAGGGCACTTCTTTCAAGTGTTTGAATTACGTTGATCTCAATGTTTATGCGCTGAAAAAAAAAAAAGCCATCATCTATTCTGAAAGCATGAAAAGTAGTGAGGCGGTAGGAAACAAAGAGATAGGGTTGTTGTATGCTAGAGAGAATAACCAGGAGATCACGGTGGCTCCAAAATGAGCAGAAGAAAGGTGACCACTTCCTTTTAAGGAATCTAAAAAAAGGTGGAAAATCCTCATCTTCCTGGCATATTAGTCAATTTGTCAATTAGCAAGCACTTATGCAACACCACTTTGATCAAGCCCTATGTTAGGACCATTGGAGGACTTGACAGAAAGGGAAATAGAAAGGTAAATAAGACACAGATTTCAAGGAGGTCACAGTCTACTTCGAACTATACTTTAGGCATGTACACTGAAATGACAACTCATAAGGCAAGAAAGTCAATGACAACATAAAGTCTCAGGAGTTCTGAGACTTTCTGTTTTGGGAAATGCGGAACCCCAAGAGGTGGAGAGGAAGTGAAGAGCCTTCTAAAAGAGGAAAATAGCATAACACAGGCAAGAAATGAACCTGGCCTATTCTGGCATCAGTGAGTGATTATAAGTAGTAAACAAATGAGCGAGGCACTGTTTGGGAAATGTAAGTCATGAAATCCTCACAACAACCTTACATAGTTGGTCTTGTTATTATCCCCGCTTTCTAAATGGGAAAATTGAAGCACAGAGGGATTAATTAACTTGCCCAAGGTTGCACAGATAGGATGTAGCAGAGCTGAGCTTTAAACGAAGGTGATTTTACCCTAGACCAGTGCCAACTGAAATATAATGTGAGCCACGAGTGTTAGTAACATATGTAATTTTAAATATTCTAGTAGCCACATTAAAAATGAAAATAAGAGGTAAAATTGATTTTGATAATATTTTGTTTAACTGGAATTTCCAAAATATGATCATTTCAACATGTATTTAGCATAAAAAGTATTAATGTGGTGTTGGACTTTTTTTGTACTGGTGTGTGCTTTATGCTATAGCACATTCTTAACTCAGACCAACCACTTTTCAAGTGCTTGATAGCCACACATGGCCAGTGGATATCATATTGGCCAATGCAGTGCCAGACCATAGACTGTGCCTTTAACCACTGAGCAATGCTGCTTCCATGACAGGTAGTTGACCACAGATGGTCGGAGGGTACCCAGATTGGAAAAGTCAGCTGGGGCCAGGTTGGGGAAGGTTTCTAAGGGCAGGTGAAGGAGTAATTGGTTTCTAGAAACCCCTTCGATGTGACATAAATACAGTGCCTTATATATCAGGTACGACTGCACCCCTCTTGTGTGATCCACTCATTGGCACAAAGAAATGACGGTGATTTGTGGTTTATGAGAGGTAACTGGTGAGACAGAGGAAAGCCTTGATATTGGAGCCCAGCAGAGTGAGGCGTTGGCCCTGCCTGTACCACATACCAGTTGTGTGTTATTTAATCTCTTTAAGCCTCAGATTCTATATCTACAGCTAAAAAATGGGAATAATCATGCTGACGTCACAGTGCTATTGTGAGGATTAAACCAGATAATAGATTAAAGCTCTTAGTACAGTGCTTGACATGTCATAAATGCTCAAGAAATGTGAGTGATTATTATTATCAGGAGCCCCAAGTTACACAATTACAAAATTCCAAGTCTCTCTGAGCCAGTCTCTGAATTGTCACCCAGGTCTCTGCACACTGCCTTTTTATTTGGCCTCTTTCATGGTTCTAGGTAGAGGCCAAGTCAGACTGGGGAGTGAACTAGTATAAACCACAGGGTGGCCTAGGAGGGGTGTGGCGGGAAGAAGACCTAGAGGGCTCTCTCAAGAGCTTGTTGGCTTGAGAAAATTATCCAAGGCATGAAATGGAAAGGAAATATAAGTAATGACTCCTGAACATGGATTCTTGTTCACTCGAGAAAAGCCATTTGAGGTCCTTGAACATTAGAGCTGGAAGGGGACTTAGAGAACACTTAGAGTAGATCATCCTTCCTCACTTTACAAATGAAGAGACTATAATCCAATGAAGTGAAGTAATTGCCAGGGTCAGGCAGCTAGTTAGGGGCAGAGGCAGAGACAGGAGCCAGGACTCTCATTTTCTTGTCTAGTGGTCTACAATTAATCTTGCCTGTGACTATCTTGTTCTCATATCAGCCCTGGCTTTGTGTCAGAACTACCTGGAAAGGTTTTAAAATCTACAGCTGCTGGGTTCCTCCCCAGGAGATTCATATAGACGTACTGCTGGATACTGGCCGTTTCCCTGACCCCTCCTTATTGCCAAACTTTGTCTCCACCTTCAAATGCAGTTCTTCACATATCTCTTCTGTGAGGCTTTTTCAGTTACTATGATAATAACAACAGCAATATTCAATAATAGTAATAGCTAACATTGTGAGGCCTCACGATATGCCAGCCACTGTACTAAGCACCTTATAAGGATCATCTTTTTTAATCTTCATAAGAACTCTTCCATTTTTAAAAGCCTCATTATATCAAAGAGGAAACCAAGACTCAGTCATCAGTGAAGGTATCTGCCCAAAGCAAACTTAAGTGGCGGAGCTAAGATTGGAACCCATCACCAGGTCTCACTCTAATTCTGTATAATCATCATCACATCAGTTGGAACTTATTAAGTTTTGCTTTGCACTTCGATCTTTTTCTTTCATATCCAGCTATCCTCTGTCTTCAACTACACATAGACTCACCACGTTGCAGGGAGGATTTCTTCATTCTGGGAGTCTCTGCTCTTTGTCTAAGCCAGTGGCAACTCAGCGAGTTTATGGGCTACAAGGAGGTAGGTAGAAGGTCACTAAGCTACAGGGGCTCATATAGGCTATCCTGGGAACAGCTCTGGAAACTCAATTCTCTATTTGCCAGGCATATTTGCAATAGAAAACTCATACAAACAGAAATTTTATATAATCATAGAGTTGGAATGGGCCATAGAGATCTAGTTCTACCCTTATTTGATAGCTAGGGAAACAGAGGCCTTTGAAAATTAGGTAACCTGTTTAAGGCCACATACGTAGTTGATGATGGCAGGAAGGACGTGGGAGTCTAGGAAACAAACTTAAGAATTATAATCATCAATATAGGTCATACTCTTTATACAAATTATCTAATTTAGTCCACATAATGAGGTAGATATCTTACCCACTTTTTATGGATGAGGAGACTGAGGCATTGACAGGTTAATTAACTTGTCCTAGCTCACACAGCAAGAAAGTAATAGAGCCGGTTTTTGAGCTCAGACGCATTTTAACACCAGATCTCCTGTCTCCTGGTTCATTACATAATATTTCTAGGATTTCCTGAGAACTTATTATGTGTAGGTACTTTATGTGTCTTTTAACAATCATCCCAGCAATTCTCGGTAGCAAACAATGTATCCCCATTTTTTCAATGAAGCAACTTAGGACAGTAACTTGCTCAAGTTTACTCAGGTAGTCAGTGGTGGAGCTGAAATTCAAACAGGTCTGTTTGGCTCAAGTCTTAAACTCTTCACTGATGATAAACTATGCTGGATGACCTGGACCCTCAGAGAAAATAAGGCTTAGGACCATTGTGAGATCCCACGAATATACCTCATTTGCTTTGGCTTGTGATAATGACCAGAAGGGGACAGTCCTATCCATCACTCCAGCCCCTTCCTAACTGTTGGTAGCTTCTCCCAGTGCAGATTTCAGTACTAACATATCCCCTTGCATCTCTTACAAGTTTGAAAATAGACAATAGGAGGTCACACTTTTCAAGAATAGCCTCCTTGGGGCAGAGAGCCAGCTAGAGATATTTCAGTCCCAATTAGGTAATTTTGAGCGGTAAGTTATGTTTGTAAAATGAGTCACAGCAATGTTTTGCATGCGATCTTTTTAAAGGATCCCAAGAATCATCATTAGAAACATTGTTCACCCTTTTTCCAGTGCCTTTACTTTGTTGAGCTCTAAGTACTTCTCCAACATAAACTCATGTAGTCCCCCAACATGCAATAATGTGAAAGGGAAGGAGAAGGTGACTTAGCAAAAAGAAGTATGCTTAAAGTCAAGGGGAAAACTTAGGAAAAGAATCTAGATCCAGTGCCAAAGCAAGGATGGTTAGATCAACCCTAATTCCATCACTGCATAAGTCACCCAAGGCAAGAAGCCACATTCCTTCTGTGGCTGACCAGACAACTTCATTTCCCTCCAACAGAAAAAAATATGTGTATTAAAAGAAGCATTAATAAAAAGAAAAACCTGTGAAAGGAAATACGAAAATTTCCATCCCTATTTTTTTCATTTTTTAGAACACCAGCTTTTTCTGTCCCATTCATTGTTCTAAAAAAAACAAAAAAACAAAAAAACAAAAAAAACCCCTTATTTTGCATTTTTCTACAAGTTTCCACTTTTTTTTTTTTTTATCATTTATTTCTCAGTGTAGTTAGTTCGAGTCACCTTTCTCTCTTATTATCATTTAATTCAGGTTCTTGTTTCTTTGGAATCTTTTGTCTACTCCCTCCAAATACTTCATTCCATCTCTTCTCTATTTTTTTAGTTGGAGTAGTTTCTTCATGCTCTAAAAAAATTCAACCCTTTCAGCTGCTTTCCTGAATTGCTATTGCACCAATTCTGTTTTACTGACCACAATTGGTGCAGCTGGGATGGAGAAGGAGCAACTGAAAAGGAAATGCTAATCAGACCTTTTTGTAGAGCATAGTAAAGCAAGCAAGCGCGCACGCACACACACACTCGATAGGGCTCTGATTCAAAGAGAAAACTATCTCTTCTCAGTATTCCACACTACTGGGATGGTGGAGTTTCTGAACTCCCCTCCGAACACCCTTCTTCCAGTGACCTTCCAGTGGCAGCCAGGGGAGAGTGCAGGGCTTGTCTTCTCCACATTCTCCTCTTTAACTGAGTAGTTTTAGACAGTTCGGTCGGAGGGGAAAAGTGCACAGAGTCTTGAGGACACATTTACCAGGTCAATGTCCAGGTAGAGATTGCCACAGGAAGTGGAAATGGGCGTGGGAGCAGGTCATGCACCTAGGAATGTGGAGTGAGGTCCTTGTGTTTCAGTTAGAGAAAGGAGAACACAGAAAAAGCTGTCAGACCTTTGCCCCGAGACCAGAAGCATGAACCGTATCTTTTGTAGGGCTTTTCGATTGTTGTTGGTTTTTGTTTTGTTTGTTTTTTAGCATGGGAGAGAGGAAGAGCAAATGGCAAGGCCACCACTGATGGTCCAACCCCAGGTGGTCTGGTATCAAAGGTGCTTTACTAGATTTCTTTGAGGATGTTCTCCTCTCTAGGGAACATAGCCGAAAAGGGAGAAAATCTGAAGGACAAAATGAGCAAACTGAAGGAAGCCTGTTGGAAAAGAAAGAGCCTTAGACTTGCAAACAAGACCTAGTCATTCTTGTGGGGTGGGGCACATCATTTTCTCTCTGGGATTTGGTGTCCCCATCTGTAAAAACAGGTCTAAATTGATTAATCTCAAAGTGACTTTCCAGCTCTAATATTCATGTTATGGAATAGTAAAACTAAAACTATTCCCCTTTGTTTATTTTGTTATGGGATGTTAGAAACTAGTCATGTAGTGCGACTTAATTTATTTCCGTCACTGTCTCCACTGAGCCAAAAAGAACTATCTTTGGGAAAGAAGAAAAGTCTGTTCATTTAAAATCTGACTCAACATCAAAGCAATTCCTCATCGCCAGCCCAAGCTTACTCTTCTATAGAGCCCCAAGCAAGGCCCCTTTAAGGTTGGGTGTGTGTGCAAGAAACAAGCAAATTCACGTGTGAGCCCTGCTCTCTCGCCTCACATCTGACATGGCAAGTGCTGAGGGTGGGGGCCAGGCAGGGGGAGAGGAGAGGAGGAGATGGGAATTTTCTAACGATCTTCTTTAGTTAATAGGCACAAGTTGTTAGCTTGATCTGAGAAGGCCTCTTTCCGCGTGTGCCAATTCCACCCCCTCCTTTTTGTAATGGGTTTAGTTCCCACAGCTAATGTACTGCGTAATGAGGCCGGAGGGAAGCAGAATGCTCTGGAGGAATGATATGGAGCCTCCCGGGCCCTGACAAAGGACAGAGAGAGCCCGGCTGGATGGTCTCAATGACAAGGTCCAGGCACATTTCAGCCCTGGCGAGTCGAAGGCTCCTGCCAGGGCTTGTGCTCAGCAGAGTGTCACAGTCCAGGCCCTGGGGTAAAACCCGAAGAGGTCCTGGTACAACACAAATCTCTGCCAGGCCAAGCTCATTTTATTTTCTAAGCCCTGATCCAACCTTCCTTCCCCTCCCTCCTGGTCTTCTAGCCACAGGTTCAGAGGCCTCTTATTCTTAGAATGGGGTACACTTTTCCTGTTAGACTCACTCTCTATAGGGTAAAACAGTGCCCCTGGCCCCATTTCCTCAGCATTTACCAAACATCGGATAGAGACGGAAGAGCCACAATGAGAAGGTGACCCTGATCCTCTTGGTCATATTTGATTGTTCATGCTTCTGTGTTCCATAGCACTTTACCTGAGCAGAATGTCATGGACTTTATTTTGCATGATATCACCATCACGTGTGCACCCATCATTCTCGTGTGTCCTGTGCTCTTCGATTGCTCCTCATTCCCACTTCATTCCCTGTGGTCTCTAGTTACAACACACGACACACAGAGAAACTCATTCCATGGGTACTGAGTTGAAATTATTTGAATGACTGGGAAATGGGTTCCAAATATTTATGGCCTTAAAAAAAAAACCCCTGGAGATCATTATAGATTATTCCCTGAAGCCATCGACCCAATGGGCTCTAGGGATCCCCAAAGGGCAAGAGGGAAAATGAATAAAGGTAAGATGTCAGAACCAACAGAAACAATATTTAGTCTTTGGACAAATCCAATGTTCACTTGTTCATTAAAAAAAAAAAAATCAAAACTTCACAGCTGGAAAACTTCAGCAAGAGATAGTTTGAACAATCAGGATGTTAGTTGGAGAAGGTTGCTAGTACGATTGCTCCCTCAATGCCATCGTACCTTTAGAGTTTATAAAGTGAGTATAAGAAAAAAAAAGTGTGTGTAAGATTGACTTAGTCTTCCCAACATCTTTGACAGTGCCCTACAAAATGCAGGAATTTTGTCTGGGCCTTCCAGATGAGAAACCTGAGTTCCTAGAAGTTAGGTCACAAGGTTGCACAGCTAGTAAATGTTAGAAACAGTGCCCCAGCCCAGGGACTCTTTCGCTATGCCATGGATCTATTAGAATTCATTAGTATTGGAGGGAAGGGTATAAATTGAGACAAGCAAAGTTTATAAAGTCACACAGGACCAGAACCAGTGAAAAGGGGTTGCTCATTGCCTCCGCAAACCTATAACCTGGGGTAACCCTGGAAGCTTGAATGAGATAAAGTGTGGAACAAATAAAAAGGCAGAGCTTTTATGAGGTGAATAGTAAACTTACAGTGTTTATTGAACAGCAAATAGCAGAACTCATCTAGTCTGACTATGTGTCAAGCTCTGTGCTAGTTGTTTTGTTTCCCATGGGAATTCTATGAATTAGACATGGTCCCTGCCCTCATTGGTCTACTTTAAAAGACAATGCTATTGGGAAATCTACATATTTTTAAAGGCAACTGGGAAAATCTGTATCTGATGATTGCAAATAGGTTAGTGTGAAAAATCAGAAGTCGGGGCAAAGTTTCTCAGTCTCCTGAGGCTGATATTGGGTTTGCATTCCCTCCATCAAATATGCCTTGGGCACTGGCCAGTGAGAGCATCCTGGACTGGTCCAGAGCCACATGGCTCTGCGTTCTGTCTAATTCAAGATTTCATTTCTTAGACTTCCATTGCCAAGTTACAGATTGTTTTCAGGTACTCTTCTCATCTCTCAGAATGTTCTAAGATGCCTGGACCCTCTAGATTACTTCTTTACTGTTAGCCTCATCCTGAGAAGGCTATACCAGGCCTGATTTGAAGTTCTCCAGAGAAGTGACTCTATATAGTGAGTCCTCCATTTTTCTGCATTCAGGTAGAAATAGAACATGTGTCTCCAGCCATGGATCAATACCACATTCCAGACACTTGGCCTCCTTGTTGGTCCACCTTAGGCCTTTTCCCTCTACCTGGAATCTACTACCTGCACCCCACCCCATGGTTTCACATGACCACTTCCCCACTCCATTCAGATCTCTACTCAAGTGTCACCTACTCAGAGACATTCCTTTATCTAAAATAGTTATCCCTCCAATCTCTCTATCTTTTTACCCTGATTTACTTTTTTATAATTCTTTTCACTACCTAACAATGTATATATTTCTTATTTGTTTATTGCCTCCACTGCAACATAATCTCTATTTAAAAAAAGGATATTGCTTTCGTTGACCAAAATGTCTCCAGTTTCCAAGAAAGTGACTGGCACATAGTAGGGCCCAATGAGTGAATGACCACAGTGAGTTCCTATTCCTCAGATCACATGCATCAAAAACAAAAGCCAAAACCAACTAAAAGTCGAGGGCCCAGAAGAACTTTTCGTTTTACCTTCCTTCATTTCATCTATTGTGTCTAGAGCAGTGATTGTCATAACTGTCTTTATAACCACTGTTATTATTTATTTATTAGAATAACAGTTAATATTTTTATAATTATTCATTGGACTAATATGATCTTAATAGTTAATTAAGTGCTTATATATAACAGAAGTATGCCTGGCATATAGCAATGACTTGATTAATGTTTTTTCATTCACCTGCATGACAGTATAGACTCTATTAGCCAAGTACATCATAATCATAGGAGGAGATATGGCTATTCATCAGTTCTTGTTTGGCACAGTGCCACAGTGCCAGGGTGTTTTAACATACATTTTCTTAGTTACGTCTCTCAAGAGCCTCAAGAAGCAGATGGTCTTATCCTTCGAGGTTACAGTTAATAATTGGGGTACCGGTATTCCAACTAAAGTCTGAATAAGTCCAAACCCCATGCTTCTCCCCACCCCCCAAATGATAATACTGTAGTAAAAATGTCCTGTGCCAGAAAAAGTTTTACCTGGTCAGGTACTCCTGGAATAAGCCCTGGTTTATTCACCTATAAAATAAAAGGACTGGCCCAAGAGGCCTTTAAGACACTTTGTAGTTCTCAGTTACATGATTCTACGTCCTTTGTTTTGTGTGAGCTAAACTATCCCATGCTCACGTAATGAGCTTTCCTATCTGCCTCTATCTCTGCAAGATCTAATTTCTTTAAAAGACCCTCAGATAATCTGTCTCTTCACTTTATATCTCTTTCTGCCTGTCAGAGCATTTCCCTTCTCTGAGTAGGATATATTATCCCCTTTGTACCTCACTTCCCCCCTCATGAAAAGACTTCCCCCCAAGGCCCTACTCCTCTGACATGCACCCCCTCATTAGAAACCAGTGACGTCCTCTTTCAATTGGCCTCATCATGTTCTTCCTGGTTTCGCCCAGAGCTGCTGCCAAGACTTCCCACCTTGCCTGTTTGGCAGACATAACTCCTTTATGCTAGGGCTCGTTATCAGAAATAAAATGAGACACATTTCCATTGACAACTCCTAAGTCAGTCAAGCCTGGGAGGCTGGGCCAGCTTCTTCACCAGTTATCTAAGTAAGGGAATTAGGATCGAAGCCAGCCTCTAGAACCAAAGTCTATTTACCCAAAACACCAGCAGTCACTAGCACAGTGATGCTCCCACTTGGTTTGGAAAAATGTTTCTGGTATTCTAAGCTGCAAGCACTAATACACTGTGAGGACTTACTGGTTGGGAGAACAGAGGGGTTTTATAATCCACTTAAAATATTTGTGTAAGGAAAGCGGGGATTCACCACCTGTTTCCCCTTCCACTGATTTTTATGACAGCTGAGGAATCATACCCTTCACAAAAGCCTCGGCTCTGTGCCCAAACTTTCTAGCCTATTTTTTCCATTTACATGAACATTTTCATAGAGAAGTATAAATCTTGCCTTGTCATCAGAAAGGAGAGTCCTCCCAACTCCTATTGGGGTAAGGAGCATTTTTCTATGGTTCTTGATAGCCCAGCTCCAACCTCTGGTTTGGAGCCTGAGACTGATGTGCTGCCATCTGTGTTCTCCTCCAGACCTGGGGCCGTGGTGGCTTTCAGCAGTTCCTTATGAATGGAGGTAAAGAATGGAGTGCGCAATAAGCATGCAATCAAGAGGTGGTATTGAAAGGAAAACCAATTCCCCTGCCTCTTTTCAGTGCCTTTGACTCCTAAAGTACCATTAGCCTTCTCCTGGACGGTGGCTGGCTGTGATGAACCTGTCAACAGATACTTGAGTCCTCCTTACCCACCACCCCTCTGTGCCTACCTTCAATGGTCAGAGTCTGTCTAGGCACTCTGGGAACACTGCAGACAAGGCTCTCCCCTGCCCCTGGGAAGCTTACCATCTTTTCGAAAGGGGCACCATTGTGGTAGTAGAAAATTTCAAAGTTGGAAGTACCCTTCAAGATTATCTGGTCCAAATCTCTTCCTTGAATAAATGTGAAATCTGAGGCCTGAAGTGTGCTGTTCATTATGTCATCAGGATCACTATAAAAAAAAATAATTTATTTAGCACCTGTCTTTGGAATGAGCTGTTAAACAAAACACATTTAATAGACATGGTCCAGGCTCTTTGCCCAAAGCTTAGTGTGAGAACAGAGAACTGACCACATCAATGCAGACAGCTCTATTAAAAAGGACACCATGGTAAGTGCACATAAACTGAAGTGAGGATAAAATTAAATAAATATGTACTGGATTTATTGCAAGGGTTCTTGGGAGAATGACAGTTATAGTGAATCCTGTAAGTCAGTGGTCCCCAAACTTTTTGGCACCAGGGACCAGTGCTCCTATGAGAATCTAATTCCTGATGATCTGAGGTAGAGCTGAGGCGGTGATGCTAGCGCTGGGGAGCAGCTGCAAATACAGATGAAGCTTCACTGGCTTGCCCACTGCTCACCTCTTGCTGTGCGGCCTGGTTCCTAACAGGCCACACACTGGTACTGGTCCACGGCTCAGGGGTTAGGGACCCCTGCTGTAAATTATGTCAGAAACTAAAAGTTGGGAGAGTATCTGTGGTTTGGCGGGAGGTGATGAAGGGGCAGGAGACGGTCTATCGAAAAAAATTGGAATAAGATGACAGACTTAGAACACATTCCAATGTCATCCTTTCACTCCAAACCTAGCCAGGCTATACTTTAAAAATCCATAAAATTGGGGTAAATAAAAAGCCTAAGGAAATTCAGAAAGACAGGCTTGGAAAGGACATCCCAGTGGCCAGCTCATCCTTCCTTGAGGTAGCATTTCACCCATATACACCTGCAGGTTTCCGAAAAGACTTATCCACACTTCTTTAAAATCTAGAGAGAATTCTGAGCCACCCAGGTGACACCTTCCAATATAACCCTATTCTTCATAGTTAGGAGCCTAAGTTCATCATGTTTCATCCGATAGTCGCTCCCTTTTGCTGGGGAGGCAATGGAAGTAGAAACCTAGCTGCATTTTGTCACAACTGCTCAATCCCTCCATTGAGCTGGACCATATTTACTATGTTCTCCATAACCCTTTCCACTCTCTCTAGCCATTTCTTCTGCAGATTATCGAAACCTGCAGCTTTCCAAACTTGATGATCCTCCTAGAGTCCTCCTCTTGCTTCACCTTCTCCACCAAGCCCAGAAACATTATACTGAGTTCAGTTCTGGCCAACCTCTTACAGCACGCTCTGGAACCTGTGGAGGGCTTTTCTGATCGTCTCTGGAGTGAGGGTAATGAACTGGCCTATCTCACTGATAGCCCTACGATTAAGCTAGTAATTGTTAAGCGTCATAATGCAATAGCACCACCAGCTCATTTTCTAGGGTCTATTTCTCAAGAGTCCATTGTACTTTTTAAGAGTTATTCTGCCTCATCACCTTACTGCACTAAAAGCCAGAATGATTGTGTCTAAAATCTTAGCCAAAATTTCTGCCTAATTCTGTTAGTTTTCTTCCCCACTGTGTGTTTATTGAATTCCATGGAAGCCACCATTGTAACTTTGGCCTCCAGACCAATGGTCTATTCTCAATCATCGACATGTGGAACAGCTTTTTTATGGGTCATTATTTGCTGTTGGCTGTGGTATGGCACGGACTTACAGAAGACAGACCTTTCTATGCACATTATTATAAGGGAAGCAGACTTCTGCACACAGAAGCTGTACACGGAAACAGAATGGCAGGGTTCTGGACACTTGGCCAGTCCCAAGGACCGGGTGATGTGTGGTCAGAATCTTCTGCCTAAGGAATAGGAAGCTCTTCTAAGAAAGTTTGGTTCTGGGTGATGATCAGCATCCCCTGTGTGCTTAGCAGGATGCTGCAAATGCTTGTTGATGAACAGGCATCATTAGTTAATCCATCTGCAGCCTCTAAACACCCACAAGGGATTTGAATTCCACACTACTGAAGCAGCAGCAGAGGCAGCAGCTGTCATTCAGCACCTGCCACAGGGGAACTGGCCAGATTTCAGAAAGGGTCCTCTGAGGCCAGAGACTACAGGAAGGAGAGATTCCAGGGGTATTGGGGGTGACAGCTGGGGTTGGTAGGGAAGATGCAGAGAGAAACTCAAGGGAGAAAATAAGGGAGGATGTGCTAAAAGCAAGTAACCCTCCATGAAAACAGGAAGAAAGAGGATACATGGCAACAGAGTAACCCCAAAATGAAGCAGAGAACACTAAGGGAAGTCTGGCAGGAAATCTCAGACTACCTTTGCCAAAGACACCTTCCTGCTATTTTGGCCACCAGAGGGCTCCTGTATTCCAAAAATATTATGGAAAAGTAACAAACGTCTCAATATTTTCTACTAAATATAATTTGTTTATGTGTACAAAAAATTGTCTTTGAGAACTGGAGATTCGGTTCTGATTTCAACACTGTCCCTGAGTCAATATGGAAAGAAACCATCAACCTCTTTGCTCTATTTATCTGCAAAAATGGAGAGGCTGCAATCTATCCTCAGAATCAGGTGGGGGAGAAGTAGAGGGAGTAGAGGACTCCGGCAAGTTAGACTTGAAATGGCTGCGATACAGATTACCTCTTCTCAATGTTCATGTTTAGTGAAGTATGAGAAGGACTGTATCTTAAATGTTGTGTACCATCCTTGCCCTGGTGAAACTCATACATCGAGAGATAAAAAATGTGCATGTGTTTGGTTAAAGGCTCAGGTTGATGAGCCAGTTCTCTCAATTTCTAACTATATGACCTTGGCCTAAACACCTAACCTCGTGAGCTACAGTTTTCTCCTCTATAAAATGGAAAGTGTTCTTATCTCAGAGGCTGGACACAAAATTGAATGAGATAATGTCTTTGAAGGGAGTTGGCACATTCATTCAGTTACACAAGTCTGCCTTACATGCGAGATTGACATCACCAAGAGCACCAACACAATCGCAAAACTGGCACAAACTGGGGATGCTCGGTCTGAGGAAGAGAGGCTTAGAATGACATATCTTCCTTCAAATATTTGAAGGACTGTCATATGGAAGAGGGAGTAGAACTTTTGTCATCGTGAGGAGTAGAAATAGGACAAGTATGGGGTAATCAGATCAAGCTTATTAGAGAATATGAATTGCCTAACATTAAAGCTTTCCAAAAACGGAGTGATCAGTCCATGTAAAATAGCAAGTTAGCTCATATCTGGGGGATATCCAAGGAGAACTTGGATGAGCAGTATAAGGGAAGTTGTAGTTCAGATGCTGCATCAGGTGTGAAGGGCTGGATTATGTGACCCATAGGAGCCTTTCCAACTCAGGAAATTCTATGATTCTTTGTTCTAAGCAAGAGAGAAAAAAAAGGGGGGATACATTTTTATGTCAGGCTGGTCAAAAGGATGGTCTGTTTTCCAACTTGGCAGTTGTGAACGTGCGCACTTCCCCCATATTATATGCTCCTTATGCATCTAGCCAGCACTGATCTTATCCCTGGTCATAGAGTGGCTGGTCCACAAGCCTTTGATAATTACTTTATGCCAAGGGTAGTGTTATTTATATCAATGATAGTCAATACAGCTCCATTCCAATATTTGTAGAATGACCGATTACTCTTTTTGACATAATAGTTGATGCCCAAAGGAAAGGAGGAATGGAGGGCAAAGCTATGAATAAGAAATGAATAAGTGATGGAGAAAGGGATTTAGGGTGGGTACAGTGGAGCACGGTTGGCTCCCAGTTCAAGCCTCTTTAGATAGGCGCTGTGTAATTGAGGCACCTTCCCTCTCTTCCTCTGACACCAAGAACAATTCTTTTTCTCAAAGCCGAGGAACTCTGTCGAGAGGCAAGAGTCTGGATATATAACCTTTGGAAACTGTTCTTCTATGCGAGTCCCATTGCAAAACTAACTTCCATTTAGACCTTTTCTCTAAAGGGGTTGAGAGGTAATCTGTCATAGGGCAAATGGTAAAGGGTTTTCATGGTTTTTCAAAGATAGAATCAGATGAAAGAGAAGGTATTCCTAGCTCTTAGGGAAGAGAGCTTGAAGAGAATCAAGAGAAGTAGTGTATCCCAGGGGTCAAACATGGGATTACAATCTAGAGAAAGTTGATTTTGAAACATAACTTGATCCTCAACTAGATATCTAAAATTTTAATAATATGCCAGTCTCAGTTTCATAATCTGTAAATGACAGATAATAATATCTCTTGGAATTCTGCTGAAAAGATAAAGCGCCCTGTATAGGGTTTGGCGCATAGTGGTTGGTACTCAGATCATGATAGATTGCTCTTGCTATTATGGATTTGGTATCAGCCAGGAAGTGGAGACAAAGGAACTGGAAAAACCCCAGCTCAGATAGGAAGGATATGCAAATTTATGGAATCTGAAGAGAAGTGTGGGTATGTTTGCGCTGAAGGTGTAACCAAAAGGCTCTGAGTCTGAAGTTATGTACATGAACTGGTATCTGCACCATTTGCATAAGGTTTGGTGTATGTAAGGAGGGGAGGACATGGGCGTGCACATGCAATCATATGAGCACAGTGTTGGTCACTTTAAACAGAAATAGATTGGACCATGTTGTATTACAGTGAGGGAACAACATTTCCACGTAGCTAGACTCTGGAAAGTAAATGGGCCTCTGTTCCATGTAAGGCTGCCTGAGGTAGGGCAAACACAGGGAAACACAGACTCTTAGAACCAGTCTTGAAGTAGTGGGTCTGTCATAGGGCAAATGGTAGCCAGCAGCTCTGGGGCCAGCAGAAGGAGAGATGTGTATCATTTGGGAAGGACATTATCCCTAAAGAACTTCCCTACATTCAGGTCTGTTAAGACAGTGGCATTACTGACCATGGAATGTTATGAAATCGTCTTCTTAAGTGCTTTAAATATAAGGCCATTACTCATGTGTGGGGGATGATGTTTCCCATCTTCACTGAACTGATACCTGGATACAGTCACCAATGACACCAGGCAACTGTACACATCTGCTGGCTCAAAATATTGGTGATACTAAGTGCATAATGTTTCACTAGAAGAATGGAAAAATACTACGGTTTTTAAGTCACAGGATCATGATTTGTACCAGGGCCATGTAGGTCTGTGGCAGAGATTGGAAGGAACCGAATTCCAGTTTATGGCCCTGTTATGTACATTGTTAGGCAAAGTGCTCTGCCAATGAACAAAGTACCAAATACTACAAAAGTTCCCTTCATCACTGTGCAGGGCAAATATAATCACCTTTCTTCTGTGGAGGAGGTCTCGGAAGGGATCGGTTAACTTAAAACTTAAGCAATTTCCTTCTCAAGAACTTGAAGTAGGAGGGAATGCAAATCGCCCGTGCTGTTTGCAAGAACATCCTGTCTCTCCCTCTCCAGCCCACCCTCCCTGATGCAGACTGAAGGGTCTGCGAACTCAATGGATTTCGGAGATTTTAACCATGACCCACAGTAATAAGTGCATTTTATACCATGACACAGAACACACACATAAACATACACACGAATACATATATTTCATAACAAAATACTTACTGTATGCATGAACTTTGAGTTTCTATTCCATTCTATATTCATCCATCCCATTTTTTAAAATGTTATTCGTGGCCTGAATTTCACTGTATAACCTGAAGCCCGAACACTACTGATCTCTCCTACATATTTAAAAGCCTGCAATTGCTCTCCATTTTCTACCACATAAAGTCAAATTCCTTCACATGAAAGCTGCAGTTCTTCCTCCATCACCCAAGCACCCTTATGCTCCCAACACCTCTGGCACCTGACCTTTCCAGAAGACCCAAGCCCACTGTGCACTCTCCTATCTCTCTGCCTTGCTCATGTCCTAGCCTCAGCCTAGATACGCTTCTCTCCATCCTTGAGATGTATCCAGATGTCACCTCCTCTGAAGACCACCCTGGCCTGCTGAAGCATAACCAAAGTCTCCACTGGAGTCTCACGATCTTTAAGAATTCTCTTTTCACACAGCGTATAATGATCATCTAACCATCCTTATCATAGCTTAGATGTCCTTCTCTATTTTTGAATCGATAGAAATAATTTAAAAAGAAAAAAGATTTTCGTCTTTTCCTTTCCTTTATAATTGGCCATGACCTTCTTTCTTTGTCTTTAACGTATTCCCACCACACCCTCAATCTCTATAAAATTCAGACACCCCCAGAAGAATGAACAGGTCAGATTAGAAAACAGGGGCATGGTCAAAATGAGTGAGCGCAAACCAACCTGGTTCTAGATTTTCTTTCACCAGACTGGAACTCTCTTTCCAGGGAAATGCAACTTAATTCATTCAAATTACAGGAGGTCGAAAAGGCAGGATGAGGTGGAGAAACCAAGGCAGAATGAGACCGTGTGGCTGGCTTAGGCTGAAAAACCAGGAGCTGACAATAGAAACAAACAAACAAACAAAATACTGATCCGCAGGCCACAGCAGAAACCCTGTTGCCAAACAATTGTCTAGCCGCAGTCTCAGACTGTAGGCAGTGGATTGTCCTGATTTACAACCAGTCTGAGAGCTTAATGAACTCCCAGGTCACCTTTATCTACAAAAAAATAACAACAAAAAGACCCTCAGGGCTCTGTAGTTGTCAAAGCAATTGGGGACACATTATTGCATTTAATTATGGAGTGTCAGAGCTGAAGGGACTTTAAAGGGTCAATTAATCTAATCCCTCATCTGCAGCAAATGAAAAGGCAACTGTGAACAGGCAAGTGACTTGCCCAGGGTCACACCCCTGAGTTAGCAGAGGAGTGCAGTGCTCTTTTTATCAAACCATGCTTTTCACACACAAAAGCTTCAAGTGCTCCCATGTTCTCATTGATTCAGAGGGCTCTAACCATTTCATCCAGCCTGGATTTCAAAGTTCCTCATATGAAGCAGTGTGGTGCCTACCTTATCTTTAAAATACTCCCAGGCAGAGACTCTACAGCCTCTCTCTGGTCAACTCTTCTTATAATTTGCTGCCACATGAGCTAATCTGGTCTTCACAATATTGTATCCCTGTTACCAAGAGTGCCTAAGCTATTAACTCACCAGTAACAGAGCCAAATTGCCTCTTCTTTTGCACAAGATGTTCACTTAAAATCAAATTGCACATAAATCCCTACAGTTCCCGCTCATTTCCCTCAGCGTTCAGCCTTTTTTGGTCCTTTTTCTCCCTCGGTGTTCCCAATCCTGTCTGCTTAGAGTCTCGGAGATGATACGTGGGGAGTGGAAGCCAGGTGGACTACAGCATCTATGGAGTTGTGCTGGAACAGACTGGCAAGGAGGGGTTACATGGATGGCCTGGTGGAACTGCCCTCAAAGAACGGAAATGTCTCTTCAGGACTCTTCCAGAACAACCCCCTCATCTTACAGATGTGGAAATTGAGGCTGGGAGTGCAGAAGAGACTTGCCCAGTTAGGGAAACCAAGCTACAACACCAGAAGTTTTCACACTCCCAGACCAGTTCACTTCCTCTACTGTCTGCCTTTGACTTTGCCAATGAGGAAACTGAAGCTGAAAGTAGTGGAGAGATCCTCTAAGATCACACAGCTACTAAGCGCCGGGTCCAAGACTAGAACTACAGTGACATGGCAGAGAGGCAGCTGAGGAAAGAAAGGGAAGCAGGCCATCAGACATTTCCTATATTAAGGCAGGATGCTGCACAACTCCAGGGGGCACTATTCTTAGTGCATACTATGCACCCTCTCTACCCTGCTGAAGACTAGGGTGTGGGCTCAGAGAAGAAAGGGCAGGTGCCCTGACCCTCCAGAAAACTAGCCCAAGGCCACATCTGAATACTGAGGTGCCTGGAACTCTGCCTGTGGCCCCATTCTCGTAGGGTCCAGTTTCTTTTCTATTCAATGAGATTATCCCTTTTGAATTAAAAAAAAAAAAAAAAAAAAACTGCAGCTAGCGAATCCTGCCTGACAACACCGAGGAATTTTTCCCAGGGATCGGCCGAAAGCTGACTCACATTTAAAGACTTGCCCAAAGTGGTCATGCCCCTCTGAGCAAATACCACAGGCATGTAAAACCTCGCTCCCCACGGCCTCCAGGCGGCGGCCGGCCCGGTCCCCGATTGGACGAGTCCTGCGCCGCTGAGCCTGGGCTCAGCCAATCAGTGCGCCGCAACGCCGCGTTGCTAGCCTGGCGGCTCCGGGGTCCGTAAGGGAGGCGCGGGCGGGGAGCTGTCACTGCTTGTTTCCTGTCCTGGGGGCGGGGGTGAAGCGAGTGGGAGGCTCGAGCTGTTTGTTTAGGCAGGTAAGGCCAGGGAGGGAAGTAAAAAGAAAGGACTGAGCCGCCACCTACACCAGAGGCTGCCTCAGGGCCTTGGAGCAACAAGTTTTCATTCCTGGTATGAGCTGCTACTAGCTAGCTGCTAGAGAGGCTCCCCACCCGGCCTCAGACTTCTCTCTTTGGGCCCCGCTCAGGGCCTCATTCCTGTGAGCCCTAGGACAGTCAGTTTTCAGGCTGCCTCAGAACTCCAATACCCATGAGTCATTTACCCCCCAACTGCAGAAGGCAAGAAGAGCCACAGAACCAGAAATAGTGCAAAAAGTGTTGAAAAAGGTATCAAAGATCAGGGTTCTCACCCTGTTCACAGCTAAATTAACGTGTGACCCAGGCTAAGTCTCTTCACAACTGTAGTTCTTGTTTTTTCTCATCTTTAAAATGAAAGGTTTGGGCCGATTATTTTAAAGTCCTTGGCTCTAAAATTCTGGTTTTTACCTCAACACAGAGGAACATTGAGATTTGGTTCTTGTCCCTCAGTCCCAAATAATTTTCCACCCAGCAACTCAAGTGCTTTTTTAAAACATGTGAATGTAATCATGTCATTACCCTCCTTAAAACTTTTAGGTATATCTGCCTTTCCCCACTGGGCCTCATCCCTTCCAGTCTTTAACTGCTTGCAATCCCCATGCTCTCTCCCAGCTATTTCCATCCTCAGGCCTTTGCACGTGCAGTTCCCTTTACCTGAACCACCCCCACCTCCTCCACTTTCTCCCCTCCTCCCTCCACCTCCCCAAGCTTCTCCCTTGGCCAACTCCTAACTGGGCCTTCAGGTCTCAGCATAAATGGTGCTTTCTTAGGCTCTCCCTGCACCCTGATTTGAATTAGGTCCCACTGCTAATCTCTCTTATGGCACCTGTGGTATTCCATCATAGCACATATCCCAAACTAAAATTTTACAAGTTTCTATTTATTTGCTTAATGTCTCCTCCACTAGAAAAGACAGAGGCCACTTCTGTTTTGCTTTGTACCTCATTCCCCGTGCCTTAGCACAATGCCCAGCACTCAATAAATATTAAGTTGAATACATTAAAATATGATCTTCAGGAGAGTAAAGAATCATTGTACCCATTTAATAGATGAGGCTGTAGAAGCTAAGACATTTTTGGTCACTTACCTACATTCAAATAGCTAAATGGTGTTCAAACCTGTCTCTAGTCTGCTTCTGTTAGGCAGTTATATTATAAAATAATAAGCCTTCCAAGAGGGAGCAAATAAATACTAGACCAGATGTCTTTGGGCGCTGTGGCTTTGCTTCTGCCATCCAGGGCTCTGTCTAGCCCAATGAAAATGTCATTCACTATTTTGTCAAGAAACATTTATGGAGAACCTATTATGAGCCCAACAGCACAATGATAAAGAAGAAAGTGCCCTTCCTGAGCTCACTAGTTAGTGTGAACCTAGAGACCACAAACTACATTCTTATCTACCAACAAGCAGAACCTACTGTGTCCATTTAGTAAAAAGTCTTGGTCATCTATTCTGATATTTTGTTGAGTTCAGTGTCTATTCTGATATGTGGTAGGCTTAGCCTATGTTTTTTATTGAACTAAAGAATACATTCCTACACTTGGCAGATTTTTTAAAAAATTATACCACCGTTTGGATTAGTAACGAGGTCTGGGAGTCAACCATGGTATTTCTAATGGAGAAAGATGCTAAAGTGGGGACAAGAGACTTTTCTGGGTGCCATTCCCTTAGCTGTGATGTAGGAGCTGGCTCTGCATCAGCTCCACTACCACCACTACCAGGCGGCTGAGTCAAAATGACATAAAGGGGAAGGGAGGTAATACTCAGGACCAAGACCCAGCTCTCCCTTGATAGCTAAGTGATGTGATCTCTGGCAAGTCATTGCCTTTCCAAGCTTCAGGCTCCTCATCTGGCCCAAATGCTTTTTAGCAATGAAGCATAAAATGAAGGAATGTCTCCATTACTTTATCCCATTGCTTATTGAACAAACATCTACTAATCATCTGCTTTACACGAGGCACTCTGTCCAGCACTGGGACTATAACAGGAAGCAAAACTATTCGTGGTCTCTGTCCTCAGAGAGCTTATAGTCCAATAGGAGAAAGTGCGATATAACCATCAAATAATCCAATGAAACAAGCACCCATCAACAATCACCATACACTGATAATTAAAAACTGAAATGAGAGCTAATGGATGATCACATCAGTGTGCAAAAATCTTGGGGCAGGAAGGTTCTTGCACATTCAAAGAACCAGAGAAAGCCATCAAGGCTGAAAGAGAAAGACAGGAGGGGAGGAGAGCCAAGATCCTTCAGGGCCTTATGGAACAGTTAGAGATTTCAGTCTTAATTATGAAAGCAATAGGAAGCCACTGGAGGGTGTTAAGATGAAGATTATATGTTTCGGTTTTTATTTGTGAAATATTACCAGCAGAGGCATGGGGCATGAGTTAACTGAGATAAGGGATTGAAAAGGCAGAGTGGTAGTAAGAAGCCATGTTAGGAGGTGAGAGATGATAGCAACTTGGATTACGATGATGGTGGTACAGAAGAGAGAAAAGTTTTCAGACTGGAGAGAATTCATCAACGATGATCTATTTTCAAGACTGTTTTCTCACCCTCTCCCGCTCCCATTTTCTCCCAGTAAAAAGAGCATGCCAGACTGTAAAGCCCAGCCCTTTCAAACCTACTAACACTGCATCAGACTTGGTCTATATTTACTTGCACTCATTCTCATTCACTCTGGAAGATGGACATACTATATGGATCCTAGGGCTGTTAAGTCTTCTAGCTGTATCTATATCTTCTCTCACTCTCTCCCTTCCTGTGCATCAGTCATCATATATTCTCACCTCCATGGGCCATCTTTTGGAGGGTGTCTTGGCCTTTCCATTGAACTGCCTCGCAGGGTGGGGCTGCTTCTGGTCCTTTGGCTCCCCTGTGGTTAACACTGGAGGTTCAGAGTCTGCAGTGTAGACTCCTTGAGGGCAAAGCTGGTGGGGAAGGGTGTGGTGAATTGGCCATTTTCCATTTCCACACAAGGCCTCTTCATGTACAGAGCCATTTTGCTTCACTCTTGCCAGTCACTGCTCAAGGGCCCCAGACCAGTCTTGCCCCCTCCTACTTCTTGTTTCTGTGAGCCCTAGAAATGCCCCTGGCCCGTTTCACTTTTGGTTTCCTGGTACACAAGCACCACACACACACATACACACGCACACACTGCCTCGGGCTCTGCCGCTTCCACTGAAGAGAGAATGCATTACCTGTTCCTTGTGGTTTAGCCCATACCAAATGAGCCTTGTCTACATGAGAAAATGTGTGTGTTCTTGAATGTTTTGCAAAGCTGCCCTGCTCTACAAGGCTCGGCATTTTCATCGGACCCTTCCACTCACTTCTGAGAGAAGCCGTCTCCACCTGAAAAGGTAGAGTTTCTGTGGGGGGAGCTCTGGCTCTCCCATGGGAATCTCAGTGATCCCTCAGAGTGCTGCCTCAGAGACCAGTTACCTTCACGCCAGAGAAAATCCCAGCTCCCCAGCCTCGCAGTTCTTGGTCCCAAGAGAGCGTAGGTGAGAGAATGAATAACTCCAGGGCCCCAGTCATTGCTCTGAGAACCTCTCCTCCTGGAGTGTGTATAGCAGAATGGTGAGTTGTCTGTTCTATAAAAGACAGTACTTGTTCAGAGCTTTGAGACCTGGAAAACAGCCACTTACCAACACTCAGTGTGGCCATGTGTGTCGACCTGGCTCAGGAATGGTGCTGGAGAGAAAGCAGGGTATCTGAGGGGTCTACCTCTATGCTGTCTACCAGTTCATAAAGCAATTAGCAGAATGGCTTGACCCGTTTCAATTTCCAATCATTCTTTCTTCTCTTGATTCATTCACCAGACTAAGAAGAGTTACCCAAGGGCAGGGATCATACGGTAGTCATCAGTGTATTCTCACCTCTTAGCACAGAAGCTCACACCAGACACTCTTCAGTGAATGAAGCCATTCAGCGACCATTCACTGAGTCCTGTGAAAGGCCTGGGAGGATACGAAACAGGTATAAGACACAAATCCTTGCCTTCTAAGAACTTACACTCTAGATGGGGAGACAGTGGTGACACAGTGATTTATTGCGTTTTAACTGTGGGCCAGGGCCAGAGTAGGCGCTGCTGAGAAATGAGGAGTAAACAGACCCCCAAACCAAAAATAAGGACTCCGCCGCTCCAAGATAAGCCCCATTCCTAGCACTGATTTTTTTTTTTCTACCACCATTAGTCAAAGGCTCAGTTCTCCTTTGTACCAGCTCCTGGCTTCATAGCTTCGACCACTCTTCCACCTCTCAGGGATCCCATGGCCCAACTCTGGTGTCTGTACTCAGCACAAGGGGAGAGGTACGTGCGGCTTAGTAGACTGGCAGAGGTCTGACAGGTTCCAGTTGGAATCCAGTTTCGATCACTCCCTTGCTGTCTAAAGTCGCACATGTTATTAAACCTTCCTGAGCCTCAGTTTCTTAACATACAAAAATGACAACAACATCCACAGGGCTTTATCTTGTGCCAGCCTGTTTTAATTTATTCAGTCTTCCCAGCAGCAGTCGTCTCTATTTTACAGATAAGAAAGAGAGGAATGGAGAGAAAGCAACGCATCGACAGTGGCAAGAGCAGAATTTAAACTCAAGGGAAGCCCAAGCCAGGTTTTGACTCATCACTTGTCCCTTTTTGAGCCCTCTCATTCTCTGCTTCACATGCCAGTTGCACCCAAACAGAGCACATCTCCTGGCTTCACAGCCCTCAGGGATCCTTCTGTTTCTCCAGGCCTCGAACTCAAGTCTAAGCCAGGACTCCAGGCACATCTTGATGCTCCACCCCCTTGGGCTGCCACTCAGGGAAATTTTCCTGAACTCACTCTCCTCTTTCCCGGGCACGCAGCCTCAGGTCAGCGGTCAGTAGTCAGGTCCTCTGACTGTCTTCTCCTGCACTCCCCTTTCCACGGCCTGCCAGACAGTCTTTCAGCCTCAATTGACTCCTGCTGCCTTCTCATCTCCAGGCTCTCTCACACTGCTTCCTTTCCCCCTTTCATCCCTGCCTCTACTCGGCTCCCACATTCTGCCCTGGGGCCCTCTTCCTGGCCCCAAGAAGTCTGTCTGTATTGTTCTCCACTTCCAACATTAGCATTCTCAAAACCCACATTTGCATTTTGATGGCTCCTGTCCCAGCTAGACAGGAGTACACTTTGATGCATATATATATTTTGGAGAGGAGAGCTTTCCCCTGCACAGCGTCTGATTTTCCACTTTGATTCAAATGCATTCTTTGGTTCTGGCCTGATTTACTCTTGGCCAAGACAGACTTTAGCCGGCACCTTTAGGCTATGCTGACCTATAAGATAACGGAAAAGCTTTGCCTTGTGGGAGCTCAAGGGAACAGAAGTCTCACTTCCCACGCCTTGCAATCCTGCTGGGGACATCAAAGCTTCTTGCAAGCTCGCATCTGCAACAAGCAGTCTCTCCTCCCAGGCTCGAGGGCCTTGGCCTTGAGCATTTACTAGCACAACTGCAAAGGCTGAGATTGGGGTTTGCTGTGGTCACCCCTAGCTGGGGCACCCACCTGAGATATGAACAATTTCAGGCCTTGATTCTAGGAAAAGCCCTCAGAAGTCGGCAGGGAAGATGGAACAAAGAAGCCACTCCAGGTAGCCTCATCCGTCACCCTGTACTTTTTATAACCTGAAGACCCAAAGAGCTTTAATGAAGGAAAAAAAGGGACATGGAGTCCAGACTGAATTCTTATCTAGGGCGTGGGTGTTGGGGCCTTTAGTTTTTATATGCCTCTGGGCTGCTGGGGTTCAGCCAGAATTAGAATAGCCAGTACCAGGCAACAGAGGGAAAGGAATCTCCAGGGGTTTCAGGGACACCTTTTACAGAGGTTTTGGGAACTGTGGTTTGCATGGAATGGTTTCCTCGGGTTTTATCCCCACTTAAGAGTGATTCGTGATTCCTTTTCCATTGAGAAGCCCTCAACATTCATTTCCACCTACAGCTGAGTTCTTCCATGCGATGACTCAAAATAACATATGTATGGCATGGGGGTGGATACTGAGGTACTTTGGGATACTGAGGTGTTTTGGGGAAACAGAAGTAGACAGTTGGAAAGGACTAGGGTTGCCATATTGGAGGCTTCTGATTCCAGGGAGGCAGGGGGCTCACATAGCCAGGGCAGGAGCAAAGGAGACAAGAGAAAATCTTTATTCCTTCAATTTAATCAAGATTCAACTAACAATGCTAGAAAGAGTTCTATATTCCTGGGTCTATGGTGGTGACTAAGGTTGATGCAAAAGCAAATAGAATTGGTTAGCCTAAATCTCAAGGAATTTCTGTTCTCATGGGAAATAAATAAATACATCATATTAATCACTGCCTATTAATCATTTGCTCATTTAGAGTGTTTTACATGTATTATTTTTAACTTTCACAGCAAGGTTGTATTCCGTTGCTCATTTTACACATGAGAGGAAAAAGGCTCGTACTAAAGGGTCCAAGGTCATACTGCTAGGAAGTTGCTAAGCCAGAATTTACACTCATTCAAACTTCATGGTCTAAGCTCCTTCCCTAGCACCGAAGTGCCAGGCAAAGCTAAACCTAGATATCCAAGAATGTGAAATAACCAAGTGCTATGGTAATTCAGGGCTGGAGGGCCCACATCTAACTATGAGAATCAGAGTCTCGGCTCCATAAAAGACACCTGCTTTAGCTCTATCTTGAAGAGAGGAGCGGGTAAGAGTCTATATGGAGAGTTGTCCAGGAGGCACAGGGAGCAGAAGCACTGTGATGCATTGGGAAAATAGTTCATCATCCTAGGTTACAGGATCTGAGAAGAAGAGGGCAGAAAATAGGTTGGCACCAGAACAAGGAGAGCTCTGTAGGCATGTGGACATATCCTATAGGTGTTAGGGGACCGCAGAAGAATTTTAATAAGATAGTGACGTGAGAAAATAAATATTTAGAGAAAAAAAACTCAAGAAGACAAGGAGTCCTGCAATAGAAAGGGAATTAAATGACAGAAGATTCAGGCTATTGAAATCCAAGCAAAGAGCAAAGAGATCCTGAAAATCATAGGCTGAGGATGGCAAGATGGTATTAAATATCTGAAAAGATTTAGGGGTGAAATGGAAACTAGAACATGAAGTGAGGTGTGAGCTGATGCTATAGGATTGGAATCTGTAAGTAAAAAGGTGATGATTGAAATCCTAGGAATAGATTTAAGTAACAGTAGCAGAGAGGTAGGAATCAAATCTAAACTCAAAGATCAGAGCAGAGAATGTGAAAATCAAAAGAGGCAGAAAAGAAGCAGTGGTGGGGTGGGGTAAGAGCAGAAGCAACTTTGGACTCCAAGTGAGGAGAAAATCAAATTCCCAGGTAGCCAATGGTGTCAAATCTGTGTTCTCTTCTGTACCCAAATCACACCTACCAGATTGGAGTGTGACTTCCAGCCCCGCCACCTGGCATTGCATTCTTTGAGCATCACTGTCCTCTTTTGTAAAAAGGGGCATGAGAGTGTGATCTTCCATGATTGCTGTGAGATACAGAGCACATTGTAGGTCCTCTCATTGTTATAATTGTTGTTTATTTAAGTTATTCTTTCTCAAGTTTAGAAACTCATTGAGATCATGGACGAGTTCTTTGTATTTACTCCACTCATCTGCTAGACACCTGGCACATTATTGTCACTCTTTAAATGTTTCTCGAATGCTGAGAAAATGGAATGGATGAAGATCTCTTGCTTTCTTTGTTGCTGCTCTGACTATTTAGCCATTGTCGGCCTTTTATTACTATTTGTCAAGAAGAAGTTGGGAGTCAAGAACAAGGACCTTTGGAGGTTCTAAACTAGTCCTCTCTTACTCTCTGCTTCAGTTTCTTTATGTAGAATATCAACTTCCAGTTTCCATTTAGGGGCAGTGGACAAAGATACAGGGCTAGGACAGTAGCCCAGCGATGTGGTTGATTCCAAAGCTGAGTTCAGAATGGAGTAGAGGAAACTTATGGCAGCCAACTGCATTGTCTCAGACAACATTGTGGGAAGGACTTGCTACTTTCTAGACTTCTATGATCTCAGTAAGTAAAGGATGGGTGGGAAAAGCTTGAATAAGCAAAGGTGGGCAAGACCACATGGTCACCTACCCATGACCCCTTAGTGAAGGGAGGAGTAGGAAGGCAAAGGCTGGACAGGACCAAGGTGAGGATGGCTTGCCTGCACCCTGAACCTGAATCCAAGGTGGTTTCTCTCAGCCTTGAGGTAAGGGTAGAGTAGTCCAACCTTCTGAAGGATTTCTTCCCTCTCATCAGCGCATCCTAGTGTGTTTATTTAACTCCAGAGCTGGCTCGAGGAGTCTGCTCTGGAAGCCACCTGCTAAAACCTTTCCACGAGTGATGATTATTTTTGCGTGTGTTTGTTTGGGCGAGGGGAGGGAGGTAGGGAGACGTTGTAAGGGCACAGAAGTGTTTGAAATCCCAGCCTCCCCCTCTGTCTTGGCTGTCTCAGGCTTTAATAATGCCAAAGGCTGAGATAGCTACTGAACTATCAGGCCTGCCGCTCCCAGAGCTGGCGGCCTGGCTTTCATCTCTGTTTGTGGCCAAGGACAGAGACATGGGGGCCAGCACACAGGCTGGCTAATGAGTAATTGGGAGGTTTGTCTGTGTGCAATCCTGGGACATGCACTGGGGTGACCTTGAGTTTGCTGGGGCAGGCCTCATCCATCCTGAAGCCTGGGCCAAGGCCAGGAGGCTATTTCCTCTTTGTCACCTCTGCTACTACCCCCCAGTGGAGTCAGGGTTCTGTTCCCGTTCCCCAAACCACCCCCGACACCACCTTCACCTAAATGAAGGTTATTTATGAAAGTTATTCCAAAGACTTTTCTCCTCCATTCTTCTTTGGTTACAAAGAAGAGAACTATGGTATAACTCTGGGTTCCATTTCGACAGCCGAATTATACTCTCTAGTTATCTCTCTCCTCTACTGACTGAGGTTGTGTACAAATTGTCCTCCTGGGATGGTGAAAGAAGCCATTGAGAGGTCAGAAATACACCTTTGTGTATGGCTATGTCATTTTGCTCTTCCTCCCTCAGGTTAGGTAACTTCCTTTCTATACGAGGGCCTTGACTGGCTGTCCAATAGGAGGCCACTGTGATCTTAGGAATGCATCCGACAGACTTTCCACCCAGAGATCTTTGCTTCCTCTTTCTCTTCCTCAGCATACTGTTCACATGGCTCCTTTGTGTGGGAATTCCTTTGAATGTGTCTGTCACCTGCTTCCAGCAATGAGGCCCTGATGCAGTTACCTGGTGGCTATAGCACCCCTCACAGGGCTACAGGGAAACTGCAACAAGATGGCAGATGTCAAACGCTAAACAATGAAAAGATAGTAATTCTTTGCTTTGAAGTCACATGTCTGTCCTCCTCCCCATTAGTAACTCCACTCTCCCTGCCAGAGTGAACTCAGCAGCACGAAACATTTGAAAAATGTTTTCCAAATGAATGAATAAATACATTGTTAATGGCAGCAAATCTATTTTCTGAGAATAAATCAGTTCAATGATTATAGAATGTCACAGTGTGGTGAGGAGTTGAACCAGGAATATGTAAACCATGCCCTAAGACAATGAATTGGGCCTAAAAAAAAGTATCAAGACTGTCCTGTTTTAATTGGGGTTAGTTTTTAGGGAGATTAATATTTGAGGAATAGCTTTGGCCACTGACAAAACCTAATTTTATTGTAGCATTTGCATCATGTTAGATGTTCAATAAATTTCTATGGAATGGAGAAATAAATGCATGATTGAGAAAAATTAGCCATCGGCAACGAGAACAATGTTCATCTGAACTGCTGGGGGCTTAGATGCTTTTCAGGGATCTGAGTACCAGCTTTCTGTGTGGTCTTTGCTGTGCCTCTCACCTTCTCTGCCTCTATCCCACCTCTCTGAGCCTTAAGACAACATCGTTCCAATATCTGGTCTTCTTACAGGAGTACTAGAAGGCAAATACAACTAGGGACACAGGTGTTCAGGCAACCTCCCAGGCCAGTCTCATGTGAATATGATCACATACCTCTCCAGGGCTTTTAGAGCAAGCAGAATTGAGGGAGGGGAAAAGGAAAGGAGGAGGGGGAAAAATTAACTGGACAAGTCACTCCAGGGCAGTGAGGCCCAAGAAAATGCCTTTATCTTTATTCCTGCTATGCTTCATTGACTTCATTATTGTCCTGTCTCCAGGACAGTGTCCATTCTCCTTTACTGCACAGCTAGGCTGTCTCCCAGGGGCTGGGCCTGGCAACACAGAGAAGAGGCAGACAAAATAGGGTAGATTAACTTGCAAAGCTATCCCACCCACCCACCCACCCTCAAATTCCTCCTCCCTCTTCCCCTGCTTTAAAGCAGCTGTTCCTTCAGGAAACTTTGACAGGCTCCTCAGAATTGTGGATGGGGACTATGGCTGGCAGGGCTCTGGGCTGGCTTGGCCCAAGGGTGTTGTTACTCAGCTGGGAGTCGGAACTTTGAGATGGATCCTGTAGGGAGGTCCAGGAGGGCTCAGTGATGGCTCTGGAGCTCAGAACAGCTGCTTAGTGATGGCAGAAGTTCAAATTCTACTTCCTCCAGTAAGCCTTCTGAGATTACCCCAGCTGGATGCTCCCTTTCCGAGTCCTATAGAGCTTTCTTGTCCCTTTTGGAACACTTAATATTTTGTCTTTTTTATTCTCATTATTGTATAGTAGATTTCTTTCTTACTATTTTGGATGCTGCTAATGGGAAGGATCTTGATCTAATTTACTTCTGCCAGTCAAGTGCCTAGTTGCTCCAGTCCTGTGGGAAGTGCTTATAAAATACTTATTGACTCAATGAAGAAATAAATGGCCATGTCGCATGTGCTGGCTTCTCACCTATTCAAATTATTTCTTTGTATTCCTCCTCTTTGTACCTTCTGTGGTTAGAAAGGACACCAGAAGAACAGAGATAAAGGTTGAAGCACCTCAAATACTTGTTTTGGCTATGTGTGAGAAATCTCAGGTAGTTGTAAGAGAGCAGAGCCTGGGGAAATGAAGTTCAGGCAGTAAAATAATTGGAGGACCATTTACCTGGTGGAATTTTTGTGGATGCTTAACTCTTGGTCCCCGATTTCTGGTTTTGTGGCCTTTCCTGTTTGTAAAGTCATACTGCCTTGCTCTATGACATAATAGCTTGGATGAACCTGCTTTTTACAGCTCCATTTTGGGTTTCAAAGAGTGAGACCTTTATTAACTTTAAAGAGGCATTCTAGTAAGGTGGGTAGGATCCCAGGTTCTAGAATCAGCCTTCTTAGATTCACCCAGTCACCACTAAATAGCTGTGGAAATTTAAGCAAGTTACTTAACCTCTCTGTGCATATGCAAGTCAGGAAAATAATAGAAGTTACCTCATAAATAGTGAGGATGGATTAAAAAAGTGAACACATGTAAGGCTCTTAGAATAGTGCTTGACATTGATCACTGTTTCTTGATGAAAGCATTGAAATCCTTGAGTTCAGAACTACAGTCTTACGATCCTAAGTAACTGAAATATTGTTTCCCAACAATCCATGCTGATATACCTGTTCATCGAATAATTTTTTTTTTTTCTGGCTCTTCACTGAATGCAAAATGCACTGGAAATCCACCCCCAACCACTATCACCAACCTCTGACCTTTATGTCCAGTGACCCCTGACCCTGACTGAGTCAAAATATGTAGGCTTAGCCCAGGGACAAGACTGTCTGTATTCAGCCCAGGTATGCCTGACCCTGGGTCAACCTAGACAAACACCTGCCTTCCGGTGAGGAAAGGTGATAACATTCCTGAGGCTTGAGTGGGCTATACTGTGTGTTGGCAGCAATCCATTATACTCACTGCCTGAAACCATTCATCAGCTAACCAGAGCCTTCTGAGCAAACTTCCCATGGCCCCTACCTGGTTAGAAGAACTTCAGGGGCCTTGGGACTCAAACTTTCACACTTACAGTGTTAAATGTTAGGTCTAGTACTAATATCTCCCTGCTAGAGAATGGGAACTCAAAGTTTGGGGCAGGGTGAGTCAATTGTCAGGGCCTTTCAAAATTCTTCTTTAAAAGTATGTAGTTTAGGGGCCAATACACAGAACTGTTTCCAAAGGAAATCCAGTGGAGTTGTTGATGAAGACCTGGGTGGGAAACAAGGCATCAAATGCCAGATAGTGAGAAAGTCAAGTTCGAATAAAATTTAAATATTTATTTCATTCAGGCACATGTTAGGTGCTATGCATAACCTTCATCACAACCTTATGAGGTGTATTTAAGGAAACTAAAGCTCAAACAGGTGGGGCGATGGGCCTAGTTCCATCACACAACTCGTAAATAGAAGAGTTTTGAACCCAAATCTCCTGACTTCTGGCTGAGTGCTTTGTCCACTATTAACATCTCTTCATTCTAGAAGGGACCCTGGAACCCATCTTGCCCAGCTTTGGCCAAGTAAGTCTTGCAGATTATTAACCTCACAAGATGCCTCCTGAAAGAGGGTTCTGTACAAGCCATCCCCCTAGTGGAGATTCATGATTCATGTTAAAGGCTCTGAGAAGATGTCAAGCAGTAGAGACCCACTTAACCTAGTATTTCTGAAACATGTTTAACCACAGAGTGCCTTTGTTCTTATAATAATCATTAACCTCCTGAGGAACTGTCCTTCAGAACATGCTTTGGGAATATATTAATCTAGTCTGATGCATTCACTTATTGATGGGGAAATTGAAGCACAAAGTGAGGAAGTGACTTGTCTGAGGACAGCCAGCAAGTTAGTGGCAGAGCTAGGATTAGAACCCAGTATTCCTGACTCAGCCAGAGCTTTATCTTCTATAGCTGACAGATAACGTTCATTAACTAGGTATAGAACAAATGGAGACCCTAATTGAAAAAAAGACACAGATTTTACCTGTGAAGAGGCCATGAAACAGTCTTAAGAACATTTACGACCAACATTATCAGCAAAAGCACATCTTCAAGGGCAACAGGATATAAAGCCGCTGAAGAGGGATAAGATCAAAGGAAGGGTTACAAGTATGGTTGGATCTCTAGGAAGGATTTCTGAAAAAGGTAAGTGTGTAGAAAGATTTTGAGAGGTCCAGTCATTTTTAAAGAAAAATAATTAAATGTCGAATATGAAAATCTTACTTCATTCATTTAGGAAAATGGTTTTGATCCACCCTCTGAATTGTCATAAGGATTATTGGAAGGATATGGCTTCTATTCCCTTGGTAAAGATTAGCTGACCCTCCAAAATGCCTTTATCTCTTACCTTCAGATCTACTCTGAATAACTTATATGGATCTCCATGAACCACAATGACCCACCATGATGTCCTCTGCTCCAATGTGAGGCACAGGGAGTCAGAAATAGCAATACACTTGGAATGAGAAAAATTCATATTTGAGACCTGACTCTGTGGTTTGGGGTCCTTCAATTTATCTTTCCAGGTCTTAGTTTTTTTCAGTTGAAAATAGAGGATTAGATACAAACGTGGGACCGCAGATAATCAGCATCAGAATCACCTGTGTTAATTAAAAGGACAGATTCCTGGCTCTGCCCAAGAACAGCTAAAGCAGAATTTCCGGGGATATGTGATTTTATCAAGGGCACTAAGAATTTCTGATGTGGAATCAAGCTTAGAAATCACTGGACTAGATTATTTTTGAGTCCCTTCCAGTTCTCAAAGGAGTTATTAAACTTAATGTATGTCAGTATTCTTATCATAATACTGGAGATATTAATATTCACCTCCAACCAGTATATTATAGCAACATATTGAGGACTTCATAAACTCTAAAACTGCCTACAAATGCATAATATTAATATTCTGATTAAGAAACAATTTTGATGTGTAAAAACTCACTTTATAGGGAAAATATAGGAAGCTTGCACCCAAGTCTGGAGCTTTTCTAAGTAGCATTACTTAAAACTTAAATTGAGCTGGTCCCAAGCACAATTATGAAATAGATAAAGCTTTTACTTGGCGATATTTTTTAACCTTTTGGAACTTTTTCAGCTCTATGAATCTTCCCTTACTTTTCCAGATTACCCAAAGGAAATCCTGCTAAAAATGGTTTATAGAAAGTCAGCATTTTCCAAAATCTGTTCTGTGGAAGACTAACAGGTGTTAGAGGAAAAAAATGGGGAGTTAACCAGGTTTCATAAGGAATTCCGAGAGCTTTTACTATGCTAATATGAACTGTGTATCAGCGAGCAGGTAAAAAATGTGATTAGCATTGCTAAGTGCATATGATCAGGGAACCCTTTTACTGAGGGCCATCTCTCAGTAATTTTGCCTTAATGTTCCAGCCATTCTGTGGCTTCTTCCTCCTAGGTGTCCCTCCTTTTCAAATTAGAACAGCTGGGATGGCAAGGCTCAGTTTAAAGCAGTGGTTCTAACATCTGGCTGTACATTACCTAGGGAGCTTTTCACAACTGAGTCCCTGGGTCCCACCCAGGCATACTGACTCGGAATACAACCAGCCCAAGATCATCTTTGGGCCTGTGATTGGGAATCCTCCAAGGAATGAATCACTGCAAGCATCGAAGTGGGAGGAATTCTTTTGGCTGAAGGGGATAGAGAGGGAGGAAGGGTGGTCCTCCAGCATTCCTTAAATTGCATCATGCTGTCATGGCAGAAGCTATCTATCTCTTGTGTGACTGGACCCTCTTCAAAGGATGAGAGGAGGCTGAAATGACCTCAAACATACCTGAGATCTAGAGACTTGAATTGTGGTTCAGATTTGACCATAGCCTCTCTGTGTGACTATGGGTCAGTGAGCTTTGCTCTTCTTCGTGCAAATTGGTAATACTCATGTATGACTTGTGCTCTTATGGAGTTCTGAGGCAAATAAGGCAATGCAGGAGGCAACAGATGGGGCGATGTTTCTGGCTTTTCCAAGACGACTGCTAGTGAGGCTATCATGAATATTTTTCCAGTTTTACTTCTATTAAAACCTATCATTTGAGGTGATAACTAAGGGACAACTATTCCTTCAAAGAATCTTTGTGCTACCTTTACACAGTCTGAAATATATAGTGAATCGACCCTTCATTTAAAAAAAAAATATTAACCAAAGAATCTGTGAAGCAACTAGGTCTGTAGTGGGCAAGATGAGGCAGAGACCTGAGACAACTGTCCCGATCAATCAGAGCAGGCATTACCCGATTTGGGGTGGGGATTATCTGGAAAATTGCCTCAGCTGTCCATTTCATTTTCAGTGCTTGCTCAATGAACCATTGTTATAAACATTTTTTAAAAACCTTCCAGCTTGCCACTAAGATTGGGGGTTGTGACGGTCCACAGACTTGGAAGTGTGAAAAGAATTCCATTTTTAAAAAATGTATGAGGTCTTCTGGATTAATCAATTGGGGTAAGACAATGCCTCCCTCAAAGAAAGGGAAACAGGTTATGAAACCACCATTTACCAAATATGCATCATGTGCCAGATATCAAACTAGCTCCTTTTGTAAGTGTTATCTCTTTTAATCCTCAGACCCACTTTGTAAGCTTAATTTAATTATTTTAAAGTTGAAAGGTAAGGAATTGACATCTGCAGATGCTAAAAAATCCTGCCCAGGGACCACAGTTAGTAACTAAAAGAGCCAGGGTTTGAAGACCATGCTCTTTCCATTGCATGTTACTACTTTAATTCCTAGCCCTTTCCTTCCAAAATTAAATCTTTTAAACTTAGAAATCTCAAGAAGGAATAAAATATATTGCCCATTCATCTTTCATTTGGAGACAACACAAGATGTGAAAAGTTCTTTTTTTATTGAAGTATAATTGACGTACAATATTTTATTAGTTTCAGATGTACAACATAGTGTTTCAACATTTGTGTACATTGAGAAATAATCACCACAATAAATCTAATTACTATCTATCACCATACAAAGTTGATACACTATTATTGGCTATATTCCCCATGACGTACACTACATCCCCACGACTTATTTATTTTCTACCTGGAAGTTTGTACCTCTTGATCTTGTATACCTCTTTCGCCACCACCACAACCCTCCTTCCCTCTGGCAACCACCACTCTTCTCTGCATCTATGAGTCTGGTTTTGTTTTATTTTGTTTCGTTTCTATTTTTTGTTTTTAAAATTCCACATACAAGTGAAATCATATGGTATTTGTCTTCCTCTGTCTGACTTATTTCACTGAGCATTGTACCCTCAAGATTCATCCATGTTGTCTCAAATGACAAGATTTCACTCTTTTTTTATGGCTGAGTAATATTCCATTAAATATATATACCACATCTTCTTTATCCATTCATCACTGATGGATGATTAGGTTATTTTCATATATTGGCTATTGTAAATAATGCTGCCATCAACACAGGGATGCATATATCTTTATGAATCAGTGTTCTGGTTTTCTTCAGATAGATACCCAGAAGTGGAACTGCCGGATCATATGGTAGTTCTATCTTAGTTGTTTGAGGAATCTCCATACTGTGGTTCCTCAGTCCGTAGTGACTGCACCAATTTACATTCCCACCAATAGTGCATAAGGGTTGCCTTTTCTCCACATCCTCGCCATTTCTTGTCTTTTTGATAACAGCCATTCTGACAGGTGGGAGGTGATATTTCATTGGGGTTTTGATTTGCATTTCCTTGATGATTAATAATGTTGAGCATCTTTTCACATGCCTATTGGCTATCTGTGTGTCTTATTTGGAAAAATGTCTAGTTAGATCCTCTGCCCATTTTTAAATGGGATTACTTATTTTTTTTGTTGTTTAGTTGCATGAGTTCTTTATATTTTGGATATTAACTCCTTATTAGATATATAATTTGCACATATCTTCTCCCATTCAGTAGACTCCTTTTCATTTGGTTGATGATTTCCTCTGCTGTGCAGAAACTTTTTATTGCGATGAAGTCTCATTTGCTTATCTTTGCTTTTGTTGCCTGGAAAGTTCTTAATTGTGGTCTACCTGTGCAAGAAGAGCAAACGCAAGGCCCCTAATAGCAACCATTAATGGTGTTTTTATTGTGCTTTGTCTTCCTAAAATCAAAAGAGAGGCTCAGTCATACGATCGTCTTTAGAAGGCCATTTCTCTGTGGAGCCCTGGCAAGGTCCTGATCGGTACAGGAGTCAGGATGTTGTTGGACAGATCTACTTCTCTATGTCTGACTTTGCCTGTCTGAAAAGAAGGATCCTACAGCCATATTCCGGCCGAGGATATTGTCTCCAAAGCAGGCTGGGAATATTCCTGTGCTGCCTACTCCCCGGATATTATTTTGCAGGAGCTCAGGCCTCTGTGGTCCTTGACTACATGCTGGCAAAGGCCTCCTCCTCAGCCACTTACTCTCCCCAGTGGGGCAGCCTCTCCCTGGCCCCCTTGGTTTGGGGTATGAAGAAGATCATGTAGAGAACTCAGTTAAAGCACAGTGGGTAAGAGTTGCTGGGAACCTATTCTTGGAGGATTCTTTAAGGAGAAAAAGGAGGAGGAAAAAAACTATCTGGTGCAAACAGGGTGCCCTCCAACCTGTCTCTTTCTCCAGGCCTGTCATGCTCTAGGAAAATGAGGATGCTATGTGTGCACTGTGAGCTAAGAGGGCACACCTCAGGCTGGCAGTGGTGTTTCCTTTGGGGAGAAGAGTGAGGAGCAGGACTCAGGCAGGGGATTAGAGGGGACTTCAGGCTTAATGGTAAAGAATGAATCTTTTTAAAGAAGGACATTTTTATGAAGAGGATGAAAGAGGAGGAGGAGGGAGAAGAAGAGAATGAGGAGGAGGAGGAAAAGGAGGAGGAGAAGGAGAATGAGAAGGAAGAGAAGGAGGAGGAAGAGGAGAGGAAGAAGAGAACCCTGTTTAATAATAGAGAAGCTTAGCTTAACTGTCCTTAAGGGTTAATCCTCAAACCATGGGTTTTCCAAAAAAAGAAGGAGAATCTAATATTGTAGATCCAGCACTAGGACTGGACTGCACAGTGGCCCCAGCCAGCACTTTAGAGAGGTTATATGACCTATGCAAGAATATATAGATTAAATGGCAAATTATACCCCATTCTAATGGTTAGGCCTAAATGATCTCACCTGTGAAAGGGAAATAAGAATAACTTACTATCTAAAGACAGGAGGTAGTCATCCCACCCATTAAAGGGAAAATACATTTCTGAAGGATGGATACCTGAAGAGCTTTCATTTGTCCCATTTGAACAGGTACCACCCTGTTTCTCCAGAAAGGTACCTCAGGCAGGACAGTTTCTTCCCTTGTAGGTCCACTTAACTCTGAATAGAATCTGGGATCCCTGCCTTCCAGTCCAAGATAGTCCCTTTCCTGTCACATTCCAGCCTCCCCAGGATGCTACGACTCTGTATGTGCAAGATGTTTCATAGCCAGAACCATCACTCCCATAGTCTGTGGGATGTTCAGAGGACCCGGCACCCAGGGAGAGGAGTCAGGCAAACTGCCAGCCCAAATACCTTTCCTGAGGCCCTGTGGAGGAGACGGCATCAGTGGGAGGGCAGGTCCCACTCAGGTAGGCAGCATCAGAGATGGAGGGCCTGGGCCAGATTCAGGATGATAACAAGAAAGTCTGCATGTAGCCACCAGTCCAGGCAGGGATTCATCTGCCTGGAAACTCAGGCCCCCCAAGAATGGGTGCAGCCATGTGGTTTGCCTCTCGTGGTCCTAAGCTACCTGCCAAGTGGTAGGAGACTGCCTCCTGGTGGGGTGGGGGTGGGGTGGCTGTTCCCGGTGCTGCAGTTCTTACCCTGAAAGGAGGGTGGTGCACTCAGGGGCAAGATGGCACCAGGGAGTCCTGCTGCAGTCCATGTGACGTGCCTGGAATGAGCACACTGGAACCCAGTGCCACCGGGCACAGATTTCTTATCTACAGCCTCTCAATGTTTCTCTTGGCAAGGGCTCCCACACCTCTCCCAATCCTGGCATTCATTAGCACTGAATGCTTTGTGCAAGGATAGACTCTGCTCCTGACTCAGACCTAGCTAAGCCTCCTAAAGTGATTATTCTTGTGGGACGGGCGGGTCAGGACCACTGTGTGTCCCCATTGCCTTGGCTTTAATTAGCCATGTTTTGAGAAAGTCACCTGAATCACCTTGAATTACCCTAGTCCCATTTAAACTCCTGGTTTCTGAAGAACAAAGGTGGACCTAGATATTTTGCCAATCCTGACCGTTGAGGGATGAGAAGATGGGAAATTCATTTTTTAGGACAGAAAATAAACTGAGTCCACTAGTTATCCCCAGTAGCTATTATCCCTTTTCTTTAGAAACAGAATCCTAAATTTTAGGATTTATAACTTAAGCAAAAGAAAGATGACATTTATTAACCTCCTTTGTGGCCAATGGGATTGAAGGTAAGAGTCCTGGAGTAAGTTCCATGGAGTATCTTTAAAAGGAAGAAGTATATTCTTTCTTACTACTTTGTTTCTGCTGATGGATTGCTGGCATAGTCATCTTGGACTATGAGGTAGGAGCTAGGTTCTGAGACTGGAAGACAAGATGGAAGGCTCCTGGGTACTTAATGACTATAAGAAGCTCCTCTCGCTCCCTTGCATTAGCTCTTCTGGATTTCTTCTATGAGCTGAAGAAATAAATTTCCATATTTTTTAAGCCAATAATATTTTGGGTTTCTGTCACTTGCAGCCAAAGCTAAAATTAATTGTTATAAGAAGACATTATATGATGCATTTAGAAGGATAAACCAGTTCTTAAGATATGCTAGATTTGGATAGACTTTAATTTATAGAGACGAAAAGATCAAATAATCTTGGGAGAAGAGGTCTCTTGCTTGAAGTTCAAGGATAGAGCCTAGAGCCCTAAGCAGAGATCTCAAAAAGAGATCTCTGATTTTATCAATTGACAAAATAAAAGAAATACCTTTTGGGGAAAGTTACTATCCCAAGGAGCTGCTTGGTTAGCATTAACCTTCATGTCCCACTTAGAAGGCAGCAGGAAAAGAATAAGACCAAATATAGATAGATTAACTCCATAAAAGAAGTTATAGGAATGAGTCTCCAGGAGCTGAGCAAGGCTGTTGAAGATAGAACATTGTGGATATCACTCATTCATTCATAGAGTCACCAAGAATCAGAGTCGACTCGACTGCACATAACAGACACACGTACTTATGATGGGGAAGGTGGGGAAGGAAGCCTTATAGCTCATCAAACAGTAGTTGGTGTGAAATAGCACCTTTCTATGGCAGGCAGGGATAAGATCCTTTTAAGAAGTGGAAGGAGAAAGCGGATGGAAATAGTCCAAATAATGAAGTCGCATACAGCTCATTACATTATAGTCATTTATTCATTTACTCTAGTTTATTAAGCAGCTATTATATTCAAGGCAAAAGTGGATACAATGATCAGACATAGACTCCGTCCTCATGTAGCTTATAAAGTCTAGTAGGGAGGGTAAGCCATAGCTTACCTGTGAACATGATATAAGTGATACATATCTGGAGAGAGGTTCAGATCAGCTGTTGTGAGTCTAAAAGGGAGAAGATGTCCTTGTCAGGTGTGTTTCATGAAAGTTTTGTGGAAGAGGTCTTGTAAGTGGTCTTGCAGGATGAGTAAGATTTAGACATGTAAGACTGTGGGGACAGAGAATGCCTTTTACAGGGTCCCTCCTTCTCCAAACCACTGTTAAGGTGTCCACTTCCATGCCGTGTGATGACTAACCACCCCGTCCCTAGAATATGGATGCCATGGTTGTTTGCTGTAGGCAAGAATGTATTCTGTATGAAATGCAGGAGTTTGGGGAAATATTGTTATGGTTCAAAACTGAATGACAATGTAAGCCCTTGGTTTCTGAGTTAGACACACTAAGTTTTGCATCTTAGCTCAATTCCTTGAGCTAAGGAATCCTGACTTCCTCAGGATTGACAGCTTAGAAGGCAGCCAGCTGTGGCCATGCCCTAGAAGCAGGACTAAGAAGTCACAGCCAGGTGGTTGCAAGGGGGATTAGGAGAGGGCTTGGACTGGCACATACCTCCTGGTTACCTCTACTTCCTCTGAGCTCCATTATTCCATTTCCAGTGTTCTAGAACAAAGTCATGGTATAAGGAGGTGACTCTAAGCTTAGTGATATGATAAACACCAAAAGCAGATAAAAATGCCTGGAGGACAGGTTGTTAAGAAACCCTGGTCAACTGGCAGCCTGGTGGTTGTAGGAAACTAATGGAGTCACCGTGAGAGGGCCCCTGGCACGCTGGGTTCTTGGTAAACAAACATATTGACTGATGGAGGAATGACTTTCCACAGTTTTGGTTTTTCTCCTTTTCTTTTCCTTTGAGGATGATTCAGTGTAGATCTGCTATAGACCCATGATGGTTCATCACCACCATGACCAAAATGTGCATTTAAATACCTAGGATTCACGCTGTCATGACCATGCCAAGGAGAGCTGGAGTTCCTTCTTTGTCTAAGTTTACAAGTAAGTTAGAGGCAGAAAGATGGGTGTGTGTGCAGTGATTAGTAAGGAAAGCAGAAATACTTTTGCCTCTCTTTGCAAGAACACCGAAAGAAGAAAAACTAGATCTCAATTTATAAGATATTTGTTGATCCAGAGAAGAGCATGTTGGGGGGCAGGGGGAGGGCAGCACAGGGGACTGAGGGAACATTTTACTGTTCTTCTTTTAGACCTTTGCCTGGAAACAGGAAGTTTGTTTGGCCCACTTTACCTGCTGGGGCCACTTGCTATCTACCTCGAGGCACAATCTGCTGTTTGTAATATCACAGTCAGTTGCCGTGGAGACTGTGACGTGAACACATCAGCCTTCTGGCTGTAGGAAGGGAACAGTATGCTGAGATGGGCCCCATGCACAAATAAATACATTCCAAAGCAACAGGTGAGCCTCAGAGAAGCCAGGTCTCTGGTTTCTACTGAAATGTTTCTACCATTAAACAAACATTGGAGAAAACACAAACATCTGTCCAGAAGCAAAGCCTGGAGCTAATGAATTCCAGGGCTGCGCCAGGGTCCCTGCATCTGATTTCCTGTGTGGGCTGAGACAATTGGCTTAACCTCTCCATGTCTTAAGTGAACTGGCTTTCTCTCCTCCTTGGCTTCCACCCTCACCCCCATCTCATGGTGGGTTTAGGAGGGCAGACGCAATTGGAAAGTAGAAGGAATTGTCTCACTCCTTAGTGACACTTCACAGAAGTGAGCAGGAGAGATGCTTACCCTGCCAAGGCTTATAAAACCATCTCTACCAGCAAACTACCACCATTTATTAACCTCTTCTCATCTCTAATCATTTTGCTACACTAGGGAGGAGAAAGTTCAGATGACATGGTATCTTTTAGTATGATCTGTGTCTTAAGGGCAAATTCAACTCTTGTTGGAGAATTTGGCATGTGAGATAGTTCCTTGAGCCTATGCATTTGGTTTCACTGTTTTATGTGCCTCTAGGTCTATGGTTTAGCTATTGTACAAGATTGTTGGCTTACTAATAGCAATTTCCTACAAGTCCAAATCACTGATAACCTATCCTAAATTTCCAACCCTCTTCTTGGTGCACACAGATTGATATAGGAACATACATGGTTTGGTTTACATTGAAAGTCAAATATGCTTCTGGCTTATCTTCACCTTTAAACCATTATTGAGCACTACCATTGTTTTGCATACAATAGGCTTTCCATAACTACTTAACGATTTAATTAGCGTTAATATTCGTAATCTGGATGCAGTCTGTTTGTGTGTGCATGAATGTGAATATAGATAAATATTTAATCCTAACATTTTAGAGCTAGAAGGGACCTAAGAATCATCTGCTCTAATACCATATTCTACACAGGGTGAAACTGAGACTAAGAGAGATGAAATGACTTGCCCCAAGTGGCCTCAGTTTCCTCATCTGTAAAAGAACATCAAAGAGAGGAGAAGCATTCTTCATTATTGGGGCAGGGGGTGGGGTGGAGTAGGAGAGCAGGGTAGATGGTACTACCCTGTCCACTTTTATGTAGTGTCTTTCAGGATCAGTACAGAAGGTTGTAGTTATTTGCAATATTTGACTAAAATGAACCCTAATACCAAATGAATTTTAGTCCGTACCCCTGAAAAGCAAGACTGATGGCTTCTTCCTCTTCTGCTCTCCCTTTAAGCTCTCTGTAGCAGCACAGCCTCATAGCTAGTGAGTACCCTGCCACCTACAGTGTTTGAGAGTGGTAGGGTGCCTCTAGGGACCTCGCATCCCTGAAGACCTTGCCCAAAACCTCCAAACTGAGCTTTCTGTCATCTCTTGTGAAACATGGGAACCTTGTTTGTTTCCACAAGTGCCTTCTACTCATTCATTACAGAAGAACTGGCTCTGACATAAGCAAACCGTATAACCATGGGGAGGTCACTTACTCTGTGTTAGCATCAATTTCATCTTTAAAATGGGACTGTCCCATCTCTAGTCTACGCCACAATCCAGTCTGAGCTTATACTGAGATGCTGGACATGGAAGTGCTTTTTAAGTAATTACACAAATGTGAAGGATGATTATTATCTAGATATTGCAATAATTTTCCCTTTCCTTTCTGACACCTCTCTCAAGCTCTCGCTATATTTCATACTACACTCAGCCCATTGAACCTAACCTGACTTACACATACCTGACTTTGCAATTAGTTGTCTTAGTGGGTCATCATTTGAGTTCTGCTAAGTACCACATGACACAGCAGGTTTTTGATCTGTGCCCTTCAGGCACATGGAGGCACTCCATATGGGCACTCTTGTGTGCCCATGGGGACTTGTACACATATTTTCAGGTTTGGAAGTGGCAAACTGGTGAATCCAAGTTTCTCATTCATCAGATAAAATAACTGAAGTACAGAAAAGCTCGAGGTCGAAGGACTTTCCCAAGGTCTGTGGAGCATGCGTTTATTACGCTAGAGCAGAAAGTCTCATTTCCCAGAGGTTTGAGGAAAGGAATGCAGGGGAAACAACCTTATCTAGTGCTGATTTGAATGCAGTAGTTTGGGAATGAGAGGCCCCATGGGGATGAGAAGTCCTCATGGCAAGAACCGTGCAGGCTAATTATCAGTCTGACTTGCTTCTCTCTCCCCGAGTGCACAAGTGCTCGACAGCTGCTTCTTTGTACCCTGAAATATTTGAGCAGCCTACAATCATGGCCCAGTGCTTGTCGCTGCCTGCTCCCTCCACCCAGAAAGAGCCCAGGTCTTGCTGAGGCTACCCCTCATTCCATGATTAGATATGGTGCCTGTCAGGAGATAAAGAGGGGTCAGAGGCCCTGAGGGGAAGAGGGAAGGAGGCGGTGTCTTCTTTTCCCAGAAAACAACCCCCACAGTTTCTGAATGTTATTAAGAAGGTATTAATGTAGAATTCAAGTTCATTCCAGCACACAGTGGGTTTGCCGAGTCAAGCCAAGGGGGCTTTGGGGGTCAAGGACTATGACCTCAACTGTCCATCACTGAAGTATATGTATTGACCGAAGGCAGGTCGTTCTGTCTGGACAGAAACAGCAGGAAGAAGCTCTGTGGAGAGGACTACAGAAGTATGTATGCTCCAGCGCATGCACGTGCACACACACTTACTAATTGACAGAGGCACCACTGCCCTCTACTGGCAACTGCATCCTCTTTCTCTAGTGTTAGAAACTGCCTGGAGCCTTTGTTGCTTCAGAAAATAATTTGAGTACTTAGTGCAAATAATTTTTCAGACAACTTTCAAATAAAATCTATTTCATAGGTTTAAAATAATTCATTTGTTCATGCAACAAGTAATAACTGAAACGGGTAGGATGTGTATGTCTCTGCTCTCAAGGAAGGTATATCATATTCATGAAAGGTAGAAAGAAATGCTGATTAAATGAACACAATTTATTTCATCTTGTCCAGGTTTAGCACCCAAGTTACAAACCCCTGAACCACAGAGCACCGTTGCGGACCTACCACTTTGTACCCTCGATTAGGACACTCAGAAACCCAGAGAAAGGCACTCTTTCTCACTGTCGAGGAACATCTGGACTGCAATAATTATCATGGAATTATGAGTCTGAAAGGCCACTCAAAATTCACATAAATTGGGGTGAGATTCCCAAGTCCATATGGAAACTCATCTAACCATTCTTACAGTCTAACATCCTGCAGGTTATGGAAGCCTGTTTCCTCCACCTCTCACCTCAGGCACCATCCTGGCTTCTTTGGATCCTTGGAAACCATGATAAAGCATCCCCTTTGCCTAGCCTCCTTCCCATGATTTTCAAGCTCTTTGCTTATACTGGGGTTCTTCCAGCCAACTTAAATAGGCATGGTTCCATCTAAAACCTTTGATCCTGGTTTTTCTTCTTGACTTATTCTTTAATCAATTGATGCAAACTATGTATCCTTCCCCCCCACCACAACTTTTTTTTTTTGTACTAGGTAATATAATTCACATGGTTCAAAAATCAAAATAAAAAAGCTTATGGTAAATTTCAACTCACCATGTCACCAATTTACCCTCCTGCCCCTCTTTCTTCTCTCCTCCGCCCTGGGGTAACCGTTGTTATTCATTTCATGTGTATTCTCGGTAATTCTTTATGCAAATGCAAATACATGTAAATATACATTACTGTGGTCCTTGCCTTTTAGACAAAAAGGAAGCACACATTGTACACATTTTTAATCTGTTTTTTCACATAAGAGCATACATTGGATAACTTCCCATATCAGCATATATTTAAAATGTCTTCATTTTTTGTTATAGCTGTTATGATTCCATTGTATGATAATATTGTGGTATATATAACCAGTATCCTATGGAAGAAAAAGAGGTTTGTTTAGAATAGGTACTCTTGAACTCTACTAGTAAAATATTTTTGCTTCCATCTTTTTCCAAGCCTTAGTCACTATTGAATATTGTTTGAACAGTGTTACTAAGATAATGTTAAAGGTCAATTATACTTCAATTTTTAAAAAAAGAAAGAAAATGGTGTTACTGAACCATTGGAGGTTTACCTGCCTGATACAAACCCCAGTTGTTCCTGGGGACGCCCTCCTGAGAGGCAAGTACATACCAAATGTTCAATGAATGTCACCGGGATTGCAGAATGCAGGACCGAGCTCTCTGGGCCATGGGCAAAACACTGTGTCTTAGGATGAGATCTTCTCAGACTCTGGAAGATGGCATTCTTCAGAACTCCTCTGAGAAGAATGATGGGACTTTCTGGGAGGATGGATGAAGACGATGACTCTGGGATGAGCTAGAAATCATCTGCAGGTAATTGAAACTGTATGGTGCTTGGGTAGGTACACAAGCCCAACCAGTAAAGGAACAAAAGAAATGGAAACTGAATGAAGCATCAGGCAGTGGGCTTACAAGAAATGTGATAGACCCACTTATCCTTTCCACCAAAGCTGTGCCATAGCATCCCAACACTATCCTGATCCTCTTGATATCATGTCAAGACAGCTGGATGATTCCCTCAGCACCAAGGATAGGAGCTGTTATATTGGTTTGTAGCTTATGCAGCAGTCAGGTGACAGACTGACTTTTTAAACAAGTTGAGATATCTCATAGACTCAGCTTACACCTGTGAGGTTTTTTTTTTTCTTTGTAAGTAATCCCCTGCTTGTCACCCAGACGAGAGCTAAACAAGGTAACAAAAGTGATGGCTTCCACTGGTATTGGGCCATGTCCATGATCACAAAAGGCAACGTTTTAATCTATCTATTGTTGTGTAACAAACCATCCTAAAACTTTCTGGCTTAAAACAGCAATAACTTATTATTTTTCATGATCTTGTTGGTCAGAAATGGGTGGGACTCAGCCAGACAGTTCTATTGACTAAGAGGTGTCTTTTGGGGTCATTCACTTGGTTGCATTTTGCTGACAAGTGAGCTGTGCTGAAAAGTCCAAGAAGATCTGAGTTATGTGCCTGGTGCCTTGGTGCCCCTCCATGTGGCCTCTCCATGTGGCTACCTTGGGCTTTCTCATAGCATGTGAGCTTAGGTTAGCTGCAGTTCTTACACCCCTTGCTGGTTTCTAAAGAGAGAGAAAGCAGCTATCAGCTACTCTGAAGACCTGGGCCTGAAACACCCAGAAGACTTCTTCTGCCAAATTCTATGAGTCGAGGCAAGTTAAAGGACAGTCGAAATCAAGGAGAAAGAAGAGACTCTTCCCACCTTGATGTGAGAAACATATGCAAGTACAAAGAGGAGAAGAATTGTTGGGGGCCAACTTTGGAGACTCACTACCATAAACAGTGGACTGAGAACTGTGGGTAGAAAATGCCCACAGAATTTGGGGACATTTTGAATAAGACCCATGTGCTGTCAGTGTCTCTATAATTGCTTTGTTATTTATTTATTTATTTATTTATTTATTTATTTATTTATTTATTTATCTATCTATCTATCTATCTATTTATCTATTTATTTATTTATTTTTATTTTTGTAGATTGGAGATTGAAAGGTTCAAAAAACTTTTTCTCTCCACTAGAAATACAGTGATCTCAGTGACCATGCAAAGGATGAGGAAGCCCTGAGTATACTTGCTGCAGCTATAATAAGAGAGAGAGGAAGGCTTCTCATAAAGAGGAGGGACTGGCTTGGGAAATACGGGTGGAGCTCAAGCAGGTTTAGGAAATATATTCTCCAGGAGCGCACCAGTTTGCCTCTTTCTCTGTCAAGTTTAGTAGTTGCAGTTTGAATGTGACCATTCTCCCTCATCCACAGAAGATATTTTACCCAGTGCCAACACTCTTCCCTTGTAAAACCCAGATGTGAACTTGGAATTCTCGTTAACACAAAACCTGGGTAGACAACGCAGATAGATACAAACTGGCACACACAATGAAATCTCTTGACAAGTACAGGCTATCCATTTTAGAAGGCATCAGGGAGGCCTCATGGTCCACTACTAAGAGCTAAAGTCCAGTTTCACTTAGGACTGGGAAAAGTCAGGCCGTGAGCATGCCCTTAGGGCAATAGAGGATAGAGGAAAGGGTGCTTTCCTGGGTGTCAATGGGAGAACACACCTTTTACGGTTTGTTGGGAACTGTACTTTCCTGGGTGTCAAAGGGAGAACACACCTTTTATGGTTTGTTGGGAACTGTGCTCAGATGTACTTGGAGACCGAGTCCTGGATGCAGCGGGCAGAAGAAGAAGGAACATTGAACAGGGAGCATGGAACCTGGTTCTATTTCCAGCTTTCCACCAACCAGTAAGAGGATTGATCATTTAATAGGGGAAGCTGCGAGATGATTGGGTTCAGTATCACTTCAGTCTGAAGTGATACTGAACCCAAGGGTTCTCAGTTTCATTATCTGTAGAGTAATGTTATGAAGCTTGTTTCTATAATCTTTTCCAGCTCTAAAATGCTATGGTTATAGAACTAGATAAACTTTGGAGGTCTTTCCTATCTCAAGAGATTGGTGATTTTTCAAGGCAGGTGAAGGGAATGTGATCACTAACCTCCCTGCTTCATACAGGGTGAAACGGGAACTGAGAAGAAAGAACCCTTGACAAAAGTTGTACCAGGGCAGTAGTTGAGGAGGCAGAGTTAGAATCAAAGACTTCTCCAGGAAGGCATAGACATTTTTTTTTTTTTAATTTGCCTTTTATGACCAGAGGGAGGTTAAGAGAATATTGGTTTTAGCCTTCTTGCCTGGGATCCAGGTGTCCATACTGTGGCCATCAGCTTGTATCACCTACACTAACCAGAGGCTGGGTCTTCTGACAAAAGAGCCCCTTTTATTGAGTGGGGTTTGGGAATACCCAAACCATTTCCATCCCCTCAACTTTTCTTCTCATCATTTCCCCTCCTTTTTAATCTTGCACCTGGTGTTACTGCCTTTGCCAGAGAGGCTTAAACCTTGTCAACTTTTCAGAAATGATAAATCCCACCCATTCACTCATTCCCCCCAGACCGGTGCCTGATTAGGCTTCAGGAAGAAGTTTCAAAATCCTCAAAGATGTTAATCAGAACTTCCAAACCCCTGAAAAAGAGGAAAACAAGTTGAATCGGGCTCTTGAACAAATCCAGATGGAGTGGAGTCCTGCTGAATGAACCAGACTGTGCAAGAAGGAGAGAGAAAAAGAGAAAGATGAGAAAGGCGAAGGATGATATCGAGAGAACTGTACAGGACCCGGAGGCTCGAAAGATGAAGCGTCTCACTCCTAGGCAGTGAGGGCCACTGCTGAGAGGCCGGAGGTTCAGGAGCCCTGTGAATAGAGGCCAAAGCAGCCTCTGCTTTCCCTGAGAATGCGGGAGAGCCTCTGGGGCCTAGCGGCAGGGGAGCCTCTGAGGGCTGTGACATTAAGGCTGTCTCCAAGGCCTGCTGAGGCAGGGACAGGCATCCCCACACGGTCTCCTCAGCAGGGCCTCGGCAGCCTGGCCCCACAGCAGCCTGGGCCCCAGCCCCAGCCGCGCAGCCCTGCTCCGAATTTCACACCATGTCTAATCCAATCACTGGCAGATTGCAAGCTCTCTGCCTACCTCCCAGATCGAGAATTCTTGGCCGGCTCAAGAGATAGGCCCCTTCCCAGCCCAGCCGGCTGTCCTCCTGCTCATCCATGTAAACCATTCTGCAGCTCTCCCCCTGCCCCCCACCTCCCCTTCTGGGCCCACAGAGTTAATCCTGTTTGCCTGGTCTGTCAATTTAAACAGCTTTAAATATGCCTCACCAGGTCTGGGTGGCAGAACCCTGATGCTTAAAAACAGAGGCCTTGCCTCAAAGGGGGCTTGGGTAACGGGGGCCACAAGAGTGTCATTCAGAGACACAAAAACAACTCCTTGTTAAAAAACAAAAAAAGCAATCCAGATGAATCACATACATAAAGAAAGAAACATCTCCACTCAACAAAATGAAGTTTTCTGTACTAAGTGCAAAAAAACCTCCAAAGTGGGGTGATGTTGGGCAAGCAGCAGGCAGGGCCATAGCTACACGGATGGGGAGGGCTTCTCTAGCATGAGCAAAAACAGATGGATCAATCCACCTGCAGGAACACTCCCTGCCTCCTTCAAAGTCAAAGTGTTGGGGCTGGATCGCTGGGATAATTCTGGAACTGAGCCCTGGAGTGTGTATGGTGTAGGGACAAATTCAGACACTTTGACACACAGTCTCGCTCTGGGTCGAGGTTCTTGCCCCAAAGCTCATGGTAAGCAATGGAGAACAAGCCCTAGACTAGTGTTTCTCAAACTTTAATGTATAGCAGTCCCCCTTATCCTAGGGGGATATATTCCAAGACCCGCAGTGGATGCCTAAAACTACAAGTAGTATCAAATCCTGTGTATACTGTTTTTTCGTTATGTATATACCCACAATAAAGCTTAATTTATAAATTAGGCACAGTAAGAGATGAACAACAATAACTAACAACAAAGTAATCATAACATACTGTAATAAAAGTTATGTAAATGTGGTCTCTCTCTCAAAATATCTTATTGTACTGTATTCATCCTTCTTCTTATGATGATGTGAGATGACCGAATGCCTATGTGATGAGATGAAGTGAAGTGAGTGACATAGGCATTGTGACGTAATGTTGGGTTTCTATGATGGTTACTTGAACGCAAGCACTGCGATATATCCTGATATCTGAGTTGGCTGCTAAGTGACTAACAGGAGGGGAGATTATAGTGTGGAGACTCTGGACAAAGGGAGGATTCATGTCCTGGGCTGGATGGAACAGGATGGCATGAAATTTCACCACACTACTCAGAAACAGCATGCAATTTAAAACTTATGAATTAGCTTTTTCTATAATTTTCCATATAATATCTTTGGATTGAGGCTGACCATGGGTAACTGAACCACAGAAAACGAAATCATGGAGAAGGGGAGACTACTGCACACGAGTCGTTTGGAGATCTCGATGAAAATACTGAACCTGATTCAGAAGGTCTGTGATGGAACCAGGGATTCTGCATTTCCATTGAGCTCCCAAGTAAAGCTGATACAGCTGTTCCATGAACAACACTTTTGTAGCAAGGGTTTAGACAGAGCCAAGTGCCCTCAGCCTTGGACTCGGTTATCTTGGTTATGACTTCTATTCCTCACTCTGGTCCTCCTCCAACCCACTGCTTTTTCTATTCCTTTATCCACAAGAGATAAGACAAGAGAAATTGGTCTTACATTAGAGCATATGACATCTAATTTAGATCTCAAAAAGTTGTTTCCTAATTGTCCTATGTTTATAGAGTTGTCATGGAGTTGCCCACCACCAGAATGATTGTGAAAGAGCAGGAGCTGCTTCAGGGCAGGGCAGACAGTCGAGGCCCTTTCTGCAGAGGAGCATCTAGCTAGATGCAGGGGAATGCATGAAATGAACCTTAAGGGGGCCTTCCCAACCCAATATTCTGTTATCATAAACCATGTCCTTGGCTTTGATAAGGGAAGAGCGTCTGTTCTCCCTCCATCTGGGCAGAGTAATGACCCAGGGTGTCAGCTAGAAAGCAGTATCTGTTGTGTACTTGAGCTACAAGCAAAGCAGTGGGGGTCCTTGGGAAATAGAGGACAGAAAGGCTATTTGCTCTTGATTTTCTAAGTTTTGTTTTGACTTCTAGAGAGAGGGGCAGTCTCATTGTCCTACGATTGCTGAAAAAACAGCGGCTTCTAACCATAGTGGCATTTGGCTTGCCTTTAGCATACTCCCTCCTCTTACACCTTTCCCAAACTCTGCCTTGTCACCCCACATCATCATCCCCCAAAAAAGAGACAAGGTCAGTCCAGTCCAATCTGCTCAGAATTTCTCTGTACTTGGTATACTTGCCGCAGAAGATAAAAGGCAGGGTTTTGACATGAATGAGAGAGACCATGAATACAACATGAAATGCTGGGGAAAAAAGCAGGACAGATTCTAGGAAGGGCCAGGTTGCCAGTGCTCCAGGAAGACAGGAAAGTGAGCTTCAGTAGGACAGTGCGTGGGGGAGGTGCCTCAACCACAGCTTGGCTCAATGCAGTAGCCACACTGGGGCATCCGAATGATGGCAGTTTTGTGGAGGCGGATGGGGGCGGTGGGGCAGAGGGCCTTAAGAAGAGGCAGGGAGGCTGGTGTGAATGTACATTTTTATCAAAGGTAGAGTCCAAACCAAAACCACATAAAAAAAGAAACAAATGAGAAGTGGAGCTCCCACTACTCAGTTAAGATCTTTACCTCTTTACCTGGAGCTTCACCTCAAGCACACAGAATTCTCGCCTTGAGACAAGAAAAGTGTCAAGGGTGCAAGATTTAAGGAGGCACTTGACCTCAGAGTCACACAAGTATCCCCCACTCACCTTGCCATAGTCCCATTCCTGCTCTCAAGTTCTAAGTTGGTTGTCAAAAAGAAGAGGAGCAAATGTTGATCCAGAGGGATTTTATCTGTTTCAAGTTGGGTGGGAAAATATGTTTTCTGCTATTCCATTTTGGCTAGAAGTGGAAGCCACGCATTATTTTTTCTAGTCTTTGATGACTTCATCTGTAAAATAACATTGTTCAATTAGAAGTGGTTTATATTTCTATTATTCCACACCTTCCCTCCAAACAGTTAGCCTTTCAATAATTAGTTCTTTGAATAAGTCACCAGTCAGAAGACTCTCAGAATATGCCCTGCCTTATATTTGACTAAAACCCATACTCTTCTGCTAATTAGAAGGAGATTCCTCAATAATTCCTGCCTCCCTTCTCCCAAGTTTCTGTCTAGATCTCTTCACATGGTCGCTAGTCAGAAAATGTCATGTCTAAATAAGATATGTGATCCACCTGTAATCTAAACGCTGGTGAATCGAGAGTGAACTTCTTTGCCTTTCTCCTTTCTTCCCTTCTTTACTTCCTTCCAACACACACTGAGTGCCTACTCTGTGCCTGACACTGTGCTAGACTTAGTGATGGCATCTCCCCATTTCCTGGGTAAACAGCTAGACAAAATATAATTTACAACATCTAAGAAGTGATCTGGAGACCACCCCTATGTGAACCTTGGCCCACCTATCAACCATGAGCAATGAATAGCAACTTTATCTTTTATTATCACTTTACTTAGTCTTAAGCTCCATGGGATAATTTAACTAACAAGGCAAAAGGAAAAGAAGAGAAAAAAAAAATCATAGGGAAAGTCTAATTTTCATTTGCTAACTCTCCTGAAAAATATTTTTGCTCTTTCATTCTCCAAAAAACTATGCTGTGAAACTTCCCAGTTAGAAGACATTGCCTTTTCTTTTTCTTCTTTAGGAAAGGTTTTAGGTTTTAGATTTCTTGAACTTCATCCTGCTTATTTCAAAATGCCATTTCCTTTGATGACTTGGAAGCGTGATGTGACTCTGGCCAAGGTGTTTCCTACACCCTCTCTCTGCCCAGAGTGGTGTGCAAGTCCATTGTTCATATCTTTTCGATTAGGTGGAGAAAAGGGATGCATCGTCTTGGCTAATTGTCATCTACTCTTTTGTGTGTATGTGTGTGGGCACACATACACACACACACACACGCATGTGTATACATTTCTCATTTCACATGGACCCTACCACCTTGTGGCAATTTTGGTGGGACTGTTTCTTGCTAAGTCATAGGTACGTGAACTAAAATAAGCCAATCAGATTCTTCTTTCCAATTCTTCAGATCTTGAGCAGAGTGATGGAAGGATGAAAAACAACAACAACAAAAAAATTGATGTACAGTAATTCCCAGGGCAGTGGCCATAATTGGTGTTCAAAAGCTGTTCTGATGCCAGTTCTGGTCCTTCTTGCATATCTATGCCTAGTTAAGCAGCTTCCTATCCATTTATGACCTCCCTCTTGTTCCTTCAATAGATTAAGGGAGCCAGAATTGGTTTCTGTGGCCTGCTACCAAGGAACCCAAGATGAAACAGCTACCTCCAGCGTGTGGTACCAAAATGATGAAAATCTTTTCTTCTCTAAACCCACAAGGAAAGTCCACTGTGTGGATGCTGTGGTAATTGCCCAGAACCTATCTTCAGATGGTTCTCCCAGTTACTGGAAGTATAGGTGGCTGGTCCATCTAGGAAATGCCCTCTGCTGAAGAAAAACTTACCCAAGTTCACATACTCCACAGTGGGTAGCCTACATTGGATGATGGGTGGGTGGGGGTATATATAGGCCTGATCCCCTTTCTTAGGGCAAGACAACTCCTAGGAGCCATCTCAGTCCCAGAACTCCCTATAGGACGATCTGAGGCCTTTGGGACTGTCCTGCTTCCTTTACTTCCCTATAAGTACTTTTTCCACATTCACTCCACAATAAACTTTCTGTAAACCTCCATCTCAGAGTGTCTCTACAGAGCTGACCTGAGACGCGACCCAGGGAACACTCTTCCACAAGGAAGAGTGTCTGTTGGTGCCTGACTCTCTTTCACGTGACTTGGGGTTTTGGCAAGCCGCAGATAAATTCGGAGAGATGGTTTCCTGGGTATTAGCATTATTCATTTAGTCAACAGATTTACTAAGCACCTACTATGTACCAGGCTTTATTCTGAGTACTTGGGTAAATACAATGAACACAAAGCCAGAAAAGAAAAAAAAAATTCTGCCCTTACAGAGTGAATAGAATAAGGATGGGGTTTAAAGGTGTTTTCAAGGGTAGGTAGTACAATACTACTTCACAGGGGATGGTCCTACCCTAAGATGCCCATCTTCACTTTTTCACTTTTCTAGAGGTAACCTTTCTCTTTAGGAATGCAGGTACCACTTTCCGGTTTAGTTTCTTTTATGAAATAATAACTTACCTTTTAAAGTCTGATTTGCTTTTGGATTACTCTCACCCTGTCCAGTTTTGTGTTTTTACCCCTAAAACACAATTTGGGAGGTAGTAATTATCATCCCAAGAAGATCTCTCTCTGAGGATATTTATTATTTTTCTTCTTTTGTTTCAAAATAGAGGTGTGATAAGCTTCCCAAGTCTGAGAAGTGCAACTTTACAGGACCATAGCAAGCACCTTCTCACAGGCACTTTTTTATTATTGTCTTTTTAAAGTAATATAATTGTAACTGGTGATTCCAGTCACTCCACTCCCCCTCAAGACCAGTGTCATGTCCTAACATATGAAAAATAGTCTGATCTTTGTAAAGGCAAAGGAGAGTAAGAGATTTGCTCCATTGAAGTTAAGAGGCGGGGGTGGGCAAATAGTAATAGATGAGCATGGGAAAAGAAATGGGACATGTCAAATGGGTGATTCCAAAAAAAATCATAAATGCTGTAGATTATATAACTAAAAGGATCCTTTCATGAGTTCCCCCAAGTTCTCTCTGGTTTTTTCCTGGCCATTGTGAAATAAGTAAATATAGAAAGACATCATAGACACAATTATAAGCAATCCTTCTATCAGGGACCATGTCATGTTCAGCTCGGCCCATCATGGATGTTTAATAGAAAGTATAAAAGTCAAACTGAAACCAATCCTCCTGGTTTCTTATGAGTTTCTTTCACAGAAGGCGAAAATAAAGTTTAAAATATCTGTAAATTGCTTTTGTCGTCTTACCCATTCCTTTCCCTGCACCCGCCCATGCTATAGACCCTCAAGAGTTGACCAAATATAGAAGCAGAGATGACAAAAGTTGTGCTGCCAGTTTGCAACTTAAAGGTCATGGTATCTAATAATTCAGAAGAAACCTAAAGTTCAACCAGTCAGCTCCCTTCTTTTGTCAGATGAGAAACCTGAGGTCAGAGAGGTAAGTGGCTTATTGAAGGTCACACGGCTAGCTGGTGAAAGAGCTGGTGTTCGTGACTCCTCAACCAGGAATCATCACCCTCTTTGTCACACTATGATATTGACCATCACTCAAAAACTTGAGGGATTACAAAGCGAGCCTTGTAGAAACTGATGAATTCTTCCCAGCTGTCTCTGTGTGTTTAGGAGAGTTACCACCTCAAAGAATGTTGATGCCTGCCTAGAGGTCTAGAGGCCTCAGATTTTTCCTACTGGTGAAAATAACTTTAAAGAGTAACAAAATGGCAATAACTACATACCTATTATTAATTACTTTAAATGCAAATGGATTAAATGCTCCATTCAAAAGACACAGGGTGGCTGAATGGATAAGAAAACGAGACCCTTACATATGCTGCCTACAAGGGACCCACTTCAGATCAAAAGGCACAGACAGACTGAAAATAAAGGGATGGAAAAAAATATTTCATGCAAATGGAAACAAAAAAAGTCTGGTGTAGCAATACTCATATCAAACAAAATAGACTTTAAAACAAAGGCTATAACAAGACTAAGAAGAACTCAGCAATTCTACTTCTGGGTATTTATCCGAAGAAACCCAAAACACTAATTTGAGAAGACATAAGTATCTCTATGTTCATTGCAGTATTATTTACAATAGCCAAGGTATGGAATCAACCTAAGTGCCCATCAATAGATGAATGGATAAAGAAGATGTGGTAAAATATACAATGGAATATTCTTCAGCCATAAAAAAAGAATTAAATCTTGCCATTTGTGACAACATTATAGATCTAGAGGGTGTTATGCTAAGGGAAATAAGTCAGACAGAAAGACAAGTATCATATAATTTCACTTACATGTGGAATCTAAAGAACAAAATAAATAAGCAAAAAAGAAACAGACTCACAGATACAGTGAACAAACTGATGGTTGCCAGATGGGAGGGGAGTTGGGAAGATAGGTGAAAAAGGGGAAAAGATTAAGAAATACAAATTACTAGTTATAAAAATAGTCATGAGGAGGTACAGCACAGCATAGGGAAAATAGTAATATTGTAATAACTATGTGTGGTATCAGATGGGTACTAGACTTATCAGGGTGATCATTTCATAAGCATATAAATGTCTAATCACTATGCTGTGCACCTGAAACTAAGCTAACATTGTATGTCAACTGTAATTGAAAAATTAAAAAAATATTTTTAAAAAGTGGGATTGGCTCTTCAGTGAATTGTACAAAATGTAATTTTTTATTAAATTCTTAACAGCCATTTAAATTGCTCTCTAATTTCCACTTGTGCATATTAGATCAAAGTTCAAAATAATATAATGCATGAGAAAGCATTAAATATTTTGATATTTAAGTTCATATTCATACAATAGTTCTGAATAAAATTTTTATTGACTGGTGGTGTCCAGATTTATTTTTAACCGTCACTAACTAGCTTTTCTATTCTATCGTGGTTGTTTGTCAAGGTTAATATGTCTAATTCTTTTGACCTTCTGCTCTATATTTTGCTGCCACAAGAGTCTTCTTTTAATGTTCAACACAACAAAACATCCTGCTTATCTCGCCGGCTTTAACTCTCAGCTGGCCCTTATCTGTGTCTACATTCTAGAAAATGAAGTTACGTCATGTCTTTGTGATGGTTTTTCTTTAGAGAGATTTCAGCTTTATTTTACAACCAGTTAAGTTCCCTTTAACTTATTGCCAAGGATTGTTTTAAAACAAACAAGCAAACCGACTTCATTAGAAGAGCATCATAAACATTAGCCAACATCACTCATCACTAATCACTAAATGACAGTGTGCAAGTACATAAGCTTTAAAGAATGTACAAGTTGTGACACTAATAATAATGGCTGACACTAATAGGAATAGGCATTCTTTCAGATGCTTTATGTCTTTTAATTGATCTTTTGGAAAAATCTATTAGGTAAATATTTTTAGGACGCCCAATTTATAGATCATGAAACTGAGGCACGGGGAAGTTCAACAGCTTGCCCACGGTCATACTCTCTTAGTGGTGGCACTCCCATTTGAACCCAGCATGGGTGTCACCCATGATGCTCTATTATCTCCAGTACCTGACACTTCACTTATGCTTGCTCTAACATCACTTCACAACTTTCTTAGGGGCACCAAAGACCTCCCCTGATCCTAGAATATTAAAAACCCTGCATAAATATAGAAGAGCGGTATTTAAACCAAGTTATTAAGTCATTTGTAATAAATGATAGGATATACAAGAATGCTTAGATAGCATGCAATTTTTGTTAACTTGGAAATGACCTTATATTATTACCCTCTGTACAAAAGCTGTTGGGAATATAACTTTAGCCCAGGACTCGGCAAACTTTTTTCTGTCAAGAACCAGAGAGTGAATATTCTAGGCTTCGAGGGCCATGTGGTCTCTGTTGCAACTACTCAACTCCCATTCATTTAGCCATGGACTAAATGAACGGGAGGGCTGTGTTCCCAAAACACTTTATCTGTGGACACTGAAATCTAAATTTCAGAAAATTTTCACATTCCACAACATATAATTACTCTTTTGATTTTTAAAAAGCCAAGTAAAAAGATGAAAACCATTCTTAGCCTGTTGGCTGTACAAAACCAGGTAGTGGGCCACATTTGGCCTGGTTGGTCCTGCCAAGCCCTGCTCTAGCTGGCTAATTCTTCCACCTCATCGTGAGGGCAGAGACCATGTCAGAGTGAGCTTGGCACGTTAAAGACACTTAACAGGAGTTTGCTGGATTGAAATGAACTGAACTTAGAAAGGAGGAGGAAAAGTGGGTATTTTCAGAAACGCCATCCTGCCTCAAGCTCAGACAGGAACTAAACTCAAACAAACAGGGGCCATTCTTGCTTTCCTGGATATCTTCCTTGCTTTTTGTAATAGTTTTGTTCACTTTTGATTGCACTGATACCTGGCTTATCCAGGTCTCCCCAGGAGGTATATCTCTCTCACTATCTCTGTATGGCAGGTTTCAGACTGCAATGTGTAGATAGAGATCTTGAAAGAGAGAAGAAGCTAACAGTCCCCCAACCCCTGAAAGTGAGGGGAACTTCCAAAGGATTCAGTGGTTCCTCATTTGTCTGCATAGCAAAGCAGAATGCTTTTTTTTTTTTATTTCTTCTCCTGATAGCATGGCACCCAGATCAAAAGAATAAGTGATCCAAATAATACTGAAACCTTCTGCTTCCAGTGGCACAATAACTATTTATAAAGTATGTGAATCTAAAAGGTTTGTAACTTAGAAAAGAGGAGAGGGCACCTCACTGATGTTCTCTGAAGATGTGTGAATTAGAGATCCCTGTGAGCCTGGAACTTTTTAATATTAGGGGAAATGACAATCGTCTTGTAATAGAGACAGAATATGACCTCTGAAGCTATCTCCCAGTTGGAGAACTAGGTTGCTAGAAATAAAAGTTCGTCCTCATCTCCAGGAAGTGACAGGTGAGTCTGAAGTCCCCGCAGCCAATCAGGTTATCGAGTTTCAAAGCTGATTTCTGGCTGCTTTAATGGTTTGGGGCTTCCCAGTGGGTGATTCTCTCCCATGTGTCTGCAGTGCCTGGAGTTTGATTTTTGGCAGGGCAGAGTGAGAAAAATGGAATTTTTCATTTGGGTGGAATATTTTCCAGCGAAGCATGAGAATCTTCCCCCTCCCCATATTTCCCAACAACATCTGCTCTAAATAGTGAACTCCACAGGCCATCTTAGACAATGCGTTTTTCCCCTTTTCTCTGTTCACATCTGCTTTTCAAAGTGCTCAGTTGGTTAAGGAGGGGATTTCCTCATCGGTGTTGCATTGCGTTTCTTTCTTTGGGGGATGCACTTCCAGTTTCTTTACTTTTTTTACTGAAATAATTGGCGCTCCTTTTTTGTTTTTCTCTCCCACTCCTACTATATTTTTTCTTTTTTCAGAGCTTGTCCCTGACTCTAGAATAATGCATACACAGAGTGTGGGATTGCCTACTTTAGAGACCTGAAGAGATCTCCCAGAAATGCCTGATGTTCTACTATCAGTGACTCACTTCTTTGGCTTAAGCATTGACCTTTAATGTAATTCTTGAAAATCAAAACAAAAAAGAACAAAAAAACCCCAGCAAGCAACCATGGATATTCCTGAAAGGGTGGAACTTAAACTTCGAGCTTTTAATGATTTATAATCTCACTTTTCTACCTGACAAGAGTGATGACCCATCATAAGAACAGTGAACAGGGAAAGGCCCAGGGTTCTTCCTGGTATGTTACCAAAAAAAGGTTCAAAGTAGCTAGAACTTAGTCTAAGGTGAAGAACTCCAAAATTCCAGGAGCTTCCAGTCAAGAAAGCAACCAATGGCTTTCTACTGCACTTTGTCCAAAACTCCAAACTCCTCACAATAACCCACAAAGACCCCATGTGATTTGGCCCCTGTCAGCCTATTTTCTACCTGTATCACGCTCTCTTCTTTCATTGTGCTTCAGCTATAACATCTTATTTTCTCTTTCTCAAACCCATCGAACTCATTTCCACCTCAGGGCCTTTGTAAATATGCCCTCTGTCCAGAATGTTCTTCCTCCAGATGTTTGCATGACTACTTTCTTCTTGTCATTCAGATTTCCTTTTAAATACCACATCCTGATACTCAATTTAAAGTTGCCCACAGATATTCTCCATCACATTGGGTTATATTATTTTTAAAATTTATTAATCTCTCAAATTATCTAAAATTATTTATTAATGTGCTTCTTACTTGTGGTTGACTCTCATTAGACTGTAAATCCCATGGGAGAAGGAACCCTCTCTAACTTACTTAATATATAAATAAATAAACAAATAAACAAATAAATAAACAAATAAATAAGTGTGGGATCTTTCAGTAAGGACTAAAAGTGAAGAGACGAGAAGTTTAAGTGGAAGCTTAAAGGTAAGCAAGGGCTGTGAGCTAGTGGTCGTAGACAGGCCACCGAGTCAATGCTGACAGCTGCAGACAGCAGTGGTACTTAGGAGGGACAGTGGGGTCATCAGTGTAGAGGTCTCTGAAAGAGCTCAATAAATAACACTCTTTCCCATCCCAAATCAGAACCATCAGAGAAATAGGACATAGGAGGAAGTGATAGGGGCTAAATTATCATTTTTATTAGTGCTAAATTGGAGAATATGGTTTATATCCATGGGCAAAAGGGCTAACTAATATGAAGCGCCAATACTGGACAGACTACTCACTTAATCACAGCAATGCTGGGACATGCTGCCTTCTCTGAGGGACAGGCTTCATGTAAAACTGAGGACATGGAGAAGCAGGGCAGAAAGTCCTAGAGAGCTGCTTCTTGAAAAAAGAACCAGTGGTCTAGTTTAAGATGTTACTTACTCTGCTCTCTTCTTGGGTATTAACTCCTGCAGTTTTTCTTTTTTCCTAAGTTTTAATTTTGTCTAAGACAGTTCTTTCCAAATTAATTTATTGTAATTTATCACCACTACCTAACAGCTATTAACAGCATGGAGAACCATGTCTGCAGAATATATTTGAGGACACATTATAAATACACTTTCTCAATGACTGGCTATTTCCAGAAAAGAAAAGTTTTAAATTTGTTCTTTTTCTTCTTTTAACCTCCCTTTCCCTATCCCTCACCTTTTTATTATATAATAAGAAGAAACAGAAAGTAAAAATAAAATAAAGGAGAAAAAAAACTGCTTATGATTTCACTATATCGAAATAATTCCGTTACTATTTTTGGTGCACCCATTTCTGGACTTGTAAAAAAATGCATAATTGCTATACATATTTTGCAAAAGATATTTTTTCAATGATCATTGACATTAATTTCCAGTGACAATGACAAAATAGTCTTAAAAGGAGAATGCATTCCCTGACAACTTAAGTATGGGGTTCTTCCTCAAGAATTCCAAAGTGCCTTTTAACCTTTTGTTCCTTTGTTTTATTGTAAGTGCATTCCAGGTGCCTTCCTCTGTTTACCTACATTCCCCAGGCTAAAGTTAGTCCAATTTAACAGACAGATGGTTCGTTCAAAATAGGTGAGACACCAAACTTCTACTCACACAGCACATTCAGGGAAAGAATGCAAACTGCCTCATTGATTGATATCAAATGACTTGAAAAGTTCCTTAAGGATCTTTTATAGGTGGAGGGAGAGTCTCTTCTCTAACTATGGTTAGACCTACTCAAGATGAGACCAAAAGATTTGAAGTGATCTTGAGTTTATCTCTCAGAGATTATTCTGAAAAGTGGTTTTTCTACTTGGATGGTCTGCTTTTCCTTGGAAGCTGCATAATCCAGTAGTTTTGATTTTTCAGTGCTTGCCATGTCCTTTCTACTCTCCTCTGAATATTACATAGCATATATCAAGTTGCATTTGAAATTAAAGTGATTTGGAGAAATTTGAAAAGAATATGATGACACCCTTTGAATTGACTAGAAGCCTATTTTGAGAGTTGGAAGATGAGTTGAGGCGTCTTTCTCTTAGACTTTACACTGTGGTAGTGATATGGGCCATCTCGGTTCTTCAGTCCCCACAATGATGCCATGTACCTCTGTCTTCATGGTGGGCAGGATATACTTCCCTGCCCTGGACTTTGAGGTTGGCCATAGGACTTTCTTTGTTAGAAGACATGAAGACGTGAGCAAAGTCTTGAATATGTTTAGGTAGTTGGTCTGGTCCTCTTGGGCACCTGTCTGCCTTGAGATAAATTCACTCTGGGTAACCACTGACCCAAGGAGGATAAGAGACACAAGGAGCAGATTAGAAATCAAGGCAAGCCCAACTGAGCACAACCTAAGAGCTGAGCTCCAGCTAATCCATAGATGCCTGAGCAAGAAGCAAAAGCTTCTGGATGAATGCCATTGGATTTTAGGGTGATTTTTCTACAGCATTATTGTGGTATAGCAAACTGATACACATAGGATAAGTCAGTGCATGTGGAAAGTAGAAATGGATGTCTGATAAAACAGCCAATTAATGAACATTAAATAGTAAACGCTTAGAAGGTCTAGTATGGAAGTGACATTGTCTTGAATTTTTCTGGGACCCGGTTGCAAATCTTTGACTCCATTTCCCTGTAAGGGACATTCTCATCCAGGTATAAGTGGTTTGGGGAATATGGATACCATAATACCATAATATCTGATACTGTGCTTTATGGGGGATATTACAGAGGACACAGAAAAGAATAAGGGCAGTTTAGTATAGATAAAAGAGCATAGATTTTGGAATCAGAAATGTCATTTTTAAATTATATCTTTTTTGCTACTTACTAGCTATGGGACCAGTGGCAAATCACGTAACAACTCTGAGACGTAGCACATAATATGGAATTAATAGTATTTAGTATTTCCCTACCTTGCAGGATGTATCTAGCACAATGCTGACACATAGGAGGCACTCAATAAAATAGTCTCTCTAATAAATGTTAATCTACTTTCTCAAGGAGCTTACAGTCATCTTACATAGAGACTTATCTCACAGAAACATAAGTTAGAATGTTGAACAGAATGTGGAAGGTGCTCATGGAATAGGAATATTGGCTGGAATGGAGAGATTTAGGTAAGATTTAAGAAAAAGAGGACAGAAAAGTTAAATGTGGGCAAAAGTGGATCTTTTCATGATCCTAATGAAGCTAAAGCTTCACCCTCTCACTGCCAAGACCCTGGGAAAGGCCCTAGCTATTTTGTATTCTTTTCTTAAAGAGGATCCCACAATTTATATAAGCTTCAGAGACCCACCAACATATAGCTTTGGATATGTCATACCGCGGAGAGCCTCATGGACCAGGCCAAAGAGTTCAGATTTCTCCTATAAGCCCTGGATAGCTGTCCAGAGGGGCAGAAGTGGCAATGTTGGTGCTCCAGGACACCACCCAGTTGCCTGGCAACCAGGGACTTTGCTCAGTCCCTCTATTTTGGTAAAGAAGCTTCATAGGGCATGCCCAGATCAGCAGAGGGAGAGAAAACTCTGAACTCAACCCCCCTCCCTCAGGCAAGCCAGCTCAGGCCTTTCTGTTTGGGTGGGATCTGCTGTGGCTCACCCACTGCCTCTAACAATTTGGGGAATCTAAAGCATGATGCTGCTTTCCTGCAGCTCCAAGCCGGCTGACACCGCCATCCGGCTAAAGAGATTAGCCAGGCTTTATTTACAGATTCCTTCCAGTGACAGCAGCACCCATCACACCCAGGTAGAGCCTGGGAAGAATGAGAGTGCATTCTTTTCTTGTTGCCGCTGAATGCCAGGGTAAAGGCTATATCCACCACAGAGATTGTCTACACAGGTATTGGGGAGTCCTAGCCGGAGGCTGCCCTGACAGATTGACAGTCATCATCATGGAAAGATGGACTCCAGTGCAGGGTCTCGAGCATGGTGACAGCGAGCGTAGAGACTGGGTCTTATGTCCAGGGAGGCCAGCAGCACCTGCACTATACTGAGCACAAAAAAAAAGACTCAAGGAACACTTAGTGAATGAATGCATGAATGTATGAATGAATGGGAATGACAATGGGAATGACAACTCCCATTGCCTCTGTGTCTTATCCCTTCTCCAGTCCTCATTTTTAAAAGAAAGAATTTTTCAAAATAATAAGTATTTTATCAATGCAAGTATTAATAAAATTATTATATTAATAAACAGTAGCAATCTACCCCTTAGGTGTGGAACTTTCACTCAGAGTTTGAGTGGACAGAAAGAATTACCCCCCTGTCCTCCCATCACATGCCTGTCACTTGTGCATATGTGTACACATACAGGCACACATGCCTGGAGAGATGGTACTGCATAGTAATAAGCGTATAACCTCTGGAGGCATATGCTTTGGACTAGGGTACTTGTTCTACTCTTTATTAATGAAATGATCTTGGGCAAGTTATTTAACCTTTCTGAGCCTTGATTTTCTTATCTGTAATATGTGATAATGATACCAACCATTTCACAGGGTTTGTTATGAGAATAAATGATGATAATATAGAGTGCCATAAAAAATGCGAAGGGCTATTGCTTCCTGCAGAGCATCCTAGAATGAGATGAAAATGAATATTTTGCTTTTGTTCTCCCTGGCATTCAGTTAAAGACAGGAAAAGAATACTCATTCATTCCTACTCTGCACAGAGAAGGCTTGGTAGATGATGCTGTTGCTGGAAATATTTCTGAGATTAAGTTGTTAAACCTTCAAGGAGAAACAGATAGAGGCCAGGGAAGACTTTCTGAAGGAAGTAATTTTGAAAAGCACCTGAAATTCCTGCTCTCCTAGCACTTAACCCCACTTTTTAAAACCCAAATACCTCAGCTATCTCTGATCCCTATAAAGATGCCAGTACTAAATCATGACTTGCGTTTCTAATTTCTATTCCAAGATCCATGTGTTTTCGTGGACTTCTGCTCATTCGTGTTATTTGTGGATTTGTCTACTGTAAGCTGAATAGCCAATGGTTCTCTTTGTGATGATCTCAGCAAAACTCTTTTAATTATTGTGTTAGTCGGCTCAGGCTACTATAACAAATGCCGTTAACAGGGTAGCTTAAACAACAAACATTTATTTCTCACAGTTCTGGAGACTGGAAGGCCAAGATCAAGGTGCTGGAAGAGTCATTTCCTCATGAGAACCCTCTTCTTGGCTTATCAACAGTGGTCTTCTTGAGAATGCTCTGGTCTCTTCTTATTAGAACGCTAATCCCCTCATAGGGGCTTCACTCTCATGACCTCATCTAAACTTACTTTCCGAAGGCCCAATCTCCATATGCTGTCATTTTGGAGGGTTAAGATTTCAACATATGAATTTAGGGGGACACAATTCAATCTATAGTATTCTTCCCTTTGCTCTCCCAAATCATGTTTGTCTTGTATGCAAAATACATACGTTCTATCCTAAAAGCCCCCAAAGTCTTAACTCTTTCCAGCATCAACTCTAATGTCCACAGTCCAATCTCATCTAAATCAGATATAAAAAGATGATGTGAGGTACTATTTATCCTGAGGCAAAATTCTTCTCCAGCTATGAACCTGTGAAACCAAACAAAATACGTGTTTTTAAAATACAATGGTGCGATAAGGATAGACATTCTCATTCCCAAAGAGGAAAATAGGAAAGAAGAAAGGGGTAACAGGTTCCAAGCAAGTCCAAGATCTAGCAAGGCAAATTCCATTAGATCCTAGGGCTTGAGAATAATCCTTTTTGGCTCAGTGCTTTGCTCTCCAAGCCCATTGGGGTGGCAATGTCATGTCATCCCCAAGGCTGTGCCAAGGTCAGTGGCTCGATGTGGGGCCCCATCCATGTGGCAGCACTCTGGGGAGTGGAGGGAGAGCTCATGTTATGGCTCTTTTTGTGGGGGGAAGTGGGCCTGTCCTTTGACAAGGAAGTAGAGACAGCCTTGCCCCTCCCCTTCCCCCTGGAATCCTAGCCTGTACATTCTGGGCCTGTTGCAGGAGTGGCAGCCCTGGTGATCTCTGAATTGTTTTTGGTGTCCTTCTTCCCTTTTCTGAAAGGATAGCACACATTTGCAGCCAAATAGCTCTATCATCTCATTTTGTCGAATCCAAGAAATCCAACAGCCTTCTTCGTTCATTTGCTCTCACTTTCTCTCTCCCATTTAGTTCAAACTGGCAGTGTCTTTGCTGGTACGATCCCATCTCTATTTCCTGACCTCTGCTAAAATGGCTGATTAAGTTTATGAGTTGCACCCATAATCTCTCTTATCATGTGGTTGTTCAGTCACACCCTTAGTATTCTCTTTAAAACAAACTTATTTCTTGCAATACAAGTATGCTGAGAATTTTCCAAACCTCCAAGTTCTGGTCCATTTTGCTTAACGATTTCATCTTCAATTTATCTCTTGCCTGTCACATTTTACTATAAACAGTCAGGAGGAACCAAGCCACTCCTTCAACAATTTGCTTAAAAGTCTCTTCAGCTAAATATCCAATTTCATCATTCGTGAGTTCTATAAAACAAAAGAACATTAGAACATGAACACAGTTCAGCCAAGTTTTTTGCCATTTTATAACAAAGGATGGTTTTCCCTTCAGTTTCCAATAGCATGTTCTTCATTTCCATCTGAGGCCTCACCAGGATGTCTTTACCATTCATATTTGTACCAACATTCTGCTCACAATTATGTATGTATTCTCTAAGAATATGGAAGCTTCCTCTATAGTTCTCAGACTAATACAGTCATTATGATGATGAGACCCAGGGATTGTGTCAAAAGTAAGCCAAAGGACATTTTTAGGACTCTTTCCTTCAGCTAAATTGCCTTCTGTTTCTCCCAAATTTCCTTTGTATTCTAGCCATAATTCCTGCTGAACTTGGCTTAATATTTGATCTTGGATCTCTACCTTTCGATCTTAGTGTCCTAGGGCTGCAAACTATTTTTTTTTTTTTTATCCCAGTAGAGAGTTTAACATCTTTATTTGGCATTTTCTCAGTAGTTGTGCAGTCACCTGGATTCTTTTATGCTGCAAGGCAGAAATAAACAATAGACAAAGGGAAGCAGTATTGCGAGGTCTGGCCTTTCAGAAATTGGTCTGGCTCACCTGGGACATCCTTCAGAGGCTGGCATACAGGAGGGAAAGAAAGCCTACATTCCAATCTTGTTTTTGCTACCAAGTAGCTGTGTGATCTTGGGTGAGTTGACTCATCTCTCTGATTCTTAATTTGTTAATCTGTTAAATAAAATTTGGGGGATGGGTACATTCATTCTTGCTCTAAAGTTCTATGACTCATATATTTTAGAATAGTGAGGGGAAAAAAAGAATCCCTTACCTTTGAATTTCTCCAAGGCATCATCCCTACTATAGCCCAGAGAGCTGTGGCTCTAAGAGTTAATTTCTTGCTCATAATCAGCAGATAGGCTCTGCTTATGGTCACATAGGGATGCAGGCACCTTTCCACTCATGACTCTACATTCTCTAGGTCCTCTAGGGGAAAGAGATTGGGGATGGTACATAGTAGATTACTATGGGCCACGCCAGGAAGAAGTACACATGAATTTGTTCCCATTCTATCGGCCATTTAGTCACATGAAGACATCTAATTTCAAGAGAGGCTAGGACATGTAATCTAATTATGTGTCCAGGGAAAGGCAAAGAACGTCGCTATAGGTGAGCATGCCCAGCATGGAGTAATGAAGCACCAGCTTGCCTTGAGACAGAGGCTGGAGTCGATAGCCTCTGAGAAGTATCTAGATTTTTTTTCTTTCTGCACAGAGATGTTCACATATTGGTTTGGGCCAGTAGGCTCAATTAGCTGCAATGAAAAATACGTGATATATTTGAACAATGGCCATATGTTCATTCAAGAAATGGTTATTAACATCACATTTGGACTAGGACCTGTGGATCTACCAAAAAAAATTACAGACCAAAACCTCAAGGAGCTCACAGTCTAGAAAATGAACTAAGACAGCTACAGAAATGACTGCCATACACAGTAGTATGTGGTCAATGGTATAGGAGAGGAGCTATGTGTTATAGAATATCACATATGGAGAAAACTCTTCTGGTTATGGAGTTTGGGAAGAGAGGCCAGAGAGTGAACAGAGGGTAGAGAGGATCAAAGGATGTGATGTTGGAAATGGGAAGACAAAAGTCAGGCAAGGCAACCTCAGAAGGCTCTTGAAGAGTTTGGACTGTATTTGGTAGAAAGTGGGGGACACTGACTATCTTGAACACTTGGGCCACTTAACTTTAAAGGAAAAATGGGTCCCTAGCCACATGTCATACATTCCATTCTTGGCCCAGAGCCTTGCCTTGCCAGTGCTGCATGGTCACAGAAGGACCAAAGAAAGAACGTAGGTGACTTAGACTCCTGGAAAACAAAAGTCTACCAAGAGGGCCGGGGGTGGGGTGAGGTGGCACTAGGGTGATCTTGCTGTGGACGTGCCTCTCCTATAGGGATACCACGGTAAGGATGGTAAACATTCCACTGACCTCTAGTGGTCAAAATGGCACCCAAACGGTCCCTCAGACCCTGTTCCACAAGTCCATCCACAGTGATATCTGTTGAGGAAGAAATTATTTAGAATAGAGCCTCTCTTCTTCCAGCCTCTCCTTTTTTGCCCTCCATGGGCTTTCCTCCTTCAGTCAACTAAGTTATCCACCACTCACTGTCTCGCAAGGGTGTCTGGCCCAGGCAGAAGAGCTTCAGGGCTGGAGGACACATGCCACTTCACTCATCTCTGTCTCCATGTTGGTCACAGCCCACTGAAGCTATTTTCACCTCATGAGACATCCTGGGTGTGGCGGAGGATATGCACATACTAAAAGTCAATATCCTACTCATAGTTAAATCTTATTAGACTGTGAAGTAGGGTCAAGTGTTTTAATACTAATCACTAATGCTTCACAAGCACTCTATATCAGATGCCATTCTAAGCACTTTAGATATGAAAATTTATCTTTTCATATAAATCTTCACAAAGTCCTTAGAAGTAGGCACTGTTGCTACCTCCCATTTTAAAAAAGGAAGAAATAGAAGCACAAAGAGGTTCAAGATTATGATGAAGCTAGGCAGTGATAGAACAGATACCTGACCCAGGCAACATAAGTACTCTTAGACACTACAGAATATTGCCTCCCAACATTATCTTGGACTAATCATGTGATGTTACTAAAGTCCCTGGACCTCTGCTTCTTCATCTGCCACATGAGAGTATTGGACTAGTGTGGAGGTATTCAGACTTTTCTCAGAAGTGGACAGAGACGACAAATAACAGAGCATTTGTTTTAGCAGAGGACAAATAACCCAAATCTCCTTTCCTCCCCTCCTTGCTTCCCTCCCTACCAAGGAACTCTTAAACTCCTGGGAGAGATCTCAGGACTCCAGGGAACTAGATGGCACCAAAGAATTACTTAGGTAGTATTTATTTACACTTACTGTAGTTCAGGTATTGTAGTAGGTTTTAGAAATATTGCATATTTAATTCTCACAACAATCTCACGAAGTAGTTCCTATTATGGCCATTTTACATAGGGTAAACTAATTTAAATTAAATAGCTAGCCCAACTTACACAGCTAGTAAGTGGTAAAACTGGGATGCAAATCTAGGTCGATCTGATGCCAAAGCCTATGTCTTTCACAGCAAACTCCACAGTCCTTCTGACAGAAAGACAGTGTCCTGGGAATCAGTGCACTGGGGTAAATTCTAAGCCTACTCTTGAGTCACCATGCCAGCTAAGGAGAAGAGGAAGACAATCCTTCCTGCAAGATGGTGGGGAAGCTACAGTAGAGAGGAGCTTAAAGGAGGAACCCAAATGAACTCCAGTTCAGGTTGCTTCAGGCAGACAGCTAGCTACCAGGGCCACAGCCTGTCGATAAGAATATGGGCCATCTCTGCCCCAATAGAAGATTTAAGTTAAAAGAATCTTCTGATTTAAGCTCCAACTTTCAGGGTCCCTTTCTAGACTCTGGCTTCCACACTAGGAGGTGGCAGAAGCAGACACCTTTGCCAGCAGCTCAGACATGAGCTGCCTCCAGGAGGAAACTGCAGACCCTGGCTAAGCAGGGTTGTGAGATCAGCTCACATCACTCAGCCCACTTGGTGGTTGCTTATCTCTACTTGGCAGGTAAGGAGAAATTGTTGGTTAGAGGCCCCTGAAGGCCTCCTTTCCTGAAGGCACGTGTTGTTTCTCGAGCTTGCAGTTGCTCTAAATCCGGGGTCTGGAGGAAAAAGTGATATCAACAGGTCTTTTAAAAAAGACCTGATTTCTATAAAGTGCATTTCAGTAGAAGAGAACCAGAAGACCTGCATTCTAGCCCTAGATCTGCTCTGATTAGCTGTATGACTTTGGGTAAATCTCATTCCCTCCTTGGTCTTAGAGACAGGAAGCAAGTCATAAATTCACCCAGCAAGCTAGTGACAGTCAGGACTTAAAGCTAAGTTCCTATTCTCTCTTAAAATTAAGTACCCTGTGATTGATGGATTCATTATATCATTGAATTCATTCACTAATACAACATTGTTTATTAAGCTTTCACTCTGTGCCAGGGACTGTGCTAGGAACCAGGAAAACTGTGATGAACAGAAACACTGTAAACTAGAGGGAAACTCTGAAATCATCTAGTTACTCATTCTCCATTTAAAGATGAAGAAAGTGAAGCCAAAAGAGAGAAGCCTAGTGACTTACTCAAGATCACAGAGAAAGCGAAGAGGTAAAAAAGTAAGCTTGATGCATGCCAAACACGAAGATAAACTGTGAAGTTAAACTTAGTATATTTAGCTGAATTTTGTAAATGAAGGAGACAACAAGGCTGATAAGGATGAGGAGAGAGAAGAGAAAGCTTTATTCAGGTGCTGAGAAGTCATAGGCTGAGAGGTCGATGCCCGATAAACCCAAGCAGGTCTTTTGTTCCCCACTGTGGCTCTTCTCTCTCTAGGAATACTAAGAATGAATAAAGTGTGGTTTCTCTAATGTCAACTAAAGCTGGGAATGAAAACAAGGAAAATGATACTGGGACAAAGTTTAGGGAAGTTGTTCCCCTATAAAGTCCTTGCTCAAATATTGGCCATGTAAGAAAGACCAAAATGTTCTTTCATGGTTTTCTGATTGTCTAAGCTCAGTGGACCTAAGGATATATCTGAAAATGGTGGACCGTAACTTCTAGGAGACACAGAATTCAATGGTGTGTTTCAGCTGAGACTTTGTGCTTTGTGATCATAAGAAACACTGCCACCTGATTACTGGTGACACTCACTTCTCCTGAGCATTCTAGTTCAAGACTGGGAGCAAGATGACTTTATCTGAAAATAATTATGCATGGTTTTGAAGCTAACCATTTTAAATTAATCTATTGTAAACCAAAACATCACACCCTAATTTATCTTTTCAGTAAATATTGATTTTAATTGTTTTATGTTAGGTTATTTTTAGTGTCTGAACTGTTAGATGGAAGTTCTAAGATAAATCCAAAGAGACATTATATCAAAGCTGAATTCACTCTGAATGGGCTGTCTACATAGCTATTGTCTTCGCCATTTACTTACTCAGTCACCAATGAGAGAACAAAAAAGAATAAGAAAAGGCCCTCACCTTGGAGGCGTTCATAGTCTAGTGGAAGAAATAGATGTATGAAGAGATATTTCAGTACAATGCAATATATGCTTTCAGAAAAATATACTCATAGTGTGATGGTTAAAGTCATGATTTTTAGAAAAGACGAAGCACTTCCACTTCCTCATATCATAATCTTCTACAAAAAAGAACGTATTTTATGCCAGTTTGTAGGGCAGCAAAATGAAGCACACAGCAATTATGCCCATTAAAGCAAAAATTTAGTGCTTCTGATACCCAACTCACTTTCCAACAATTCCAGCCTGATTCCCCTGAGAAGACTGTCTAGCTTGTGGTCCAGAAGGCCAGTGCTCCTCTATGGCTTGGGTTTCTGAGGGTGATAGGCCTTGGCCCAAATAACTGTGGGGATGGATACTTGTTGAGCTTTCCTTACTGAGACTGTGGAATGTTGCCCAATAACTTTTTCTCATCTATTTACCTAAGTTCCTGGTTACAGTTCAACTCCCCTGAACACTAACCTCAGAGATGTGGTGATGGTGTCTTGAAGGGCAAGTGCTTGGAAAGTGAACAGGACTGAGAAATGAGAAAATTGGGTTCCAGAAGGAAATGGAGTGGAGAAAAGGATGGAGTCAAGCCAAAGAAGGTGATTTTACAGTTTCTGGATTTAGTCAGATCCTACCTGGTTGAGGCCCAGACCTCATTTGGCTCAAGTCCACCAGAGAGAAGTGTGTGTTGACTCTAAGCATTCATGGTGGAGCTGCACCACAGCTGCAGTCTCAGGCTGAATCCATCTGTGGAGGTCAGCCCCAGGATGACCTTGGCTTCTTCCAAAACCTGTTCAGTCAGACCAGGCTAGAGGATGGGGTGAATGGCAAGAGGCCAGATGGCAGGAGCTAAAACTGAGGTGGATGCTACAGCTGATGGGTTCAGGGCCCCTGGCTGGGCTTCTGTCCCCTTTCTCATCAAACCTTCCTGCTTGTGGCTGACAGGAGGAAGCAAGTGGCTGTGGGGAATTAGTAATGAGATAAGGAGTCATTCACCTCCAGGTCACTAGTTCAAAACCAGGTCAACGGTGAGTCAAAGTTCCTGACCAAGGGAGACATGGTGGGGATTTCATCTGAGTGGCTTGAAGGCAGACATTTGCCCTCTCAGAAGACAACTCAGGAAGGTCAGCCTGGGTCACAGGGCAAGGAACTCTATCCCTGACACTCTGTGCAGGCCAAAGAAGCCTCCGCATGAGGCTTGTCCTTCTGGCTTCATTCTCTCCAAGACCCTGTTACTGTGCCCCTAGGCCAGGTCACACACTCATATGTACTCACATAAGGCTTTGCATGTCAAAAGTATTCAGGTGGGTGCATTCAAATCATCTGGTAATAGCTCTGTTTTCTGAGAAATCTTGGCTCTCTGAGGGCAGAGACCACATTGATTATATACCATTTGATTTTATTATTTTTTTTTGCCTTATCATTATCTAAACGATTTTATTATTTGTATGCTTATCTATTGTCTGAACCTTACCACTATGTTCATTAAGCTCTTTGAAAGCAGAGACCCCATCTATGCCTGGCACTTACAAGTTGCTTAAGAATTATTTATCAAACGAATGAATAAATGAATGAATGAATACATAAGATAAAGAATGCATCCCTGGTGCCTCATACAGTGTCTGGCAGAGAGGATGTGCTTAAAGATATTTCATGAATTGATGAATAAATGAATGGATCACAGAATAAAAGTTTTGAGGAATATTGGCTCCCAGAATACCAGTGGTACCATATTACTGCTAGATAATCAGCAAGTTTTTCTGAATACCAAACTAAAATCTCTAAACCCAAAGCACAGTGCCTGGCTCACAGTAGATGCTTGTAAAATGTTTCTTGAGAGAATGAATAATAAGAGGACAGATTGATGGATGGAAAGATAGATGGATGGATGGATGGATGGATGGATGGGTGGGTGGATGGATAGACAGCAGGCTCAAACAAGTAAGGCTAGCATGCATGAATGAGGCAAAACCTAAAATATTTATGAAAATTAATTTTTCCTTTCTATTTAAAATGTTGGCCTTTTTGTTTCTCTTTCTCTATAACTCTAAATCTTAAAATTTCTCATTCATTCAGTCTCTATCTAATCAAGTTTTTTCAATAATTCATCCATTCATTTGTTTAGTCAACACTCACTGAGTGTATTCTATATGCCAGGAACATACAAAGATGAGTACGGCACAATCTAAGCCTTAAGTCCAATTGTGGAATCAGATAAGACTTATAACTTTCTTTGTTTACCACTTTGTTAAAGTTTCCATTCTTTCTAAAAAAGAATTGAAAAATGAAGATAGTTTAAGAGACCTTTGGGACGACAGGAAGCATAACAATATCTGCATCATAGGAGTACCAGAAGGAGAAGAAAGAGAGAGCAAGGGATTGAGAATCTATTTGAAGTAATAATGACAAAAAACTTTCCTAACCTTTCAAAGGAATTAGACATACAAGTTCAGGAAGCACAAAGAGTCCCAAACAAGAGGAATTCAAACAGACCCACACCAAGACACATCATAATTAAAATGCCAAAAGTCAAAGACACAGAGAGAATCTTAAAAACAGCAAGAGAAAGGCAGCTAGTTACTTACAAGGGTACTCCCATAAGAATGTCTGCTGATTTTTCAACAGAAACTTTGCAAGCCAGAAAAGACTGGCAAGAAATATTCAAAGTTGTGAAAACAAGAATCTACAACCATGAATACTCTATCTAGCAAGGTTTTCAATTAAAATGGACTGTGAAATAAAGAGCTTTCCAGACAGGGAAAAACTTAAGGAATTCATCGCCAATAAGTCAGTATTACAAGAAATGTTAAAGAGACTTCCATAAGAAAAAGAAGGGGGAAAAAAACAAATACGAATAATAAAATGGCAGTACCTATGTACCTATCAACAATCACTTTAAATGTAAATGTATTAAATGCTCCAATCAAAAGACATAGAGTAGCTGAATAGATAAGAAAATAAAACCCATGCATATGCTGTCTACGAGAGGCCCATTTTAAATCACTGACACTCACAGATTGAAATAAAGGGATGGAAAGAGATATTTCACACAAATAAAAAGGAAAAAAAAAAGGAAAAAAAAAAGCCGGGGTAGCAATATTTATATCACACAAAACAGACTTTAAAATAAAGAATATAATAAGAGACAAAGAAGGGCGTTACGTAATGATAAATCAATACATCAAGAGGACATAACCCTAGTAAACATATACTCACCCAACATAGGAGCACCTACATACATGAAGTAATTATTGACTGGTATAAAAGGAGAGGTCAACAATAATACACTCATAGTAGGGGATTTTACCAACCCACTGACACCAATGAATAGATCTTGCAGACAGAAAATCAACAAGAAAACAATAGGTTTAAAAGACACACTAGACAAGATGGATTTAATAGATATTTCAGAGCATTTCAACCCAAAGCAGCAAAACATATATTCTTCTCAAGTGCACATGAAACATTTTCTAGACCATATGTTAGAACACAAAACAAGTATCAATAAATTTAAGAAAACTGGAATCATATCAACCATCTTCTCTGATCAAAATAGTATGAAACTAGAAATCAACTACAAGAAAATAACTGGAAAATACACTAACACATGGGGGCTGAATAACATGCTACCAACAATGAATGGGTTAACAATGAGATCAAGGAAGAAATCAAAAGATACTGACAGACAAATGAAAATGAAAACACAACGACTCATAATCTATGGGACAGAGAGAAAGCAATCCTAAGAGGGAAATTCATAGCAACACAGGCCTCAAGAAACAAGAAAAAGTTCAAATAAACAATCTAACCTTACACTTAAAAGAACTGGAAAAAGAACAGCAAACAAAGCCCAAAATGAGTAGAAGGAAGGAAATAATAAAGATCAGAACAGAAATAAACAAAATAGAGTCTAGAAAAACAACACAAAAGATTAATGAAACCAAGAGTTTGTTCTCTGAAAGGATAAATAAAATTAATAAACCCTTAACCATACTTATCAAGGACAAAAGAAAGAAGACTCAAGTCAATAAAATCAGAAATGAAAGAGGAGAAATAACTATGGACTCCACAGAAATACAAAGGATCATAAGAAAATACTACAAGCAATTATATGACAACAAATTGGACAATCCAGAAGAAATGGATACATTCCTAGAAACATACAATCTCCCAAGACTGAGTCAAGAAAAAAGAGAAAATCTGAATCAACTGATTACCACCAATGAAATTGAATCAGTAATCAAAAACTCCCCCAAAACAAAAGTCCTGGACCAGATGGCTTCATAGGCGAATTTTACAACATATTCAAAGAATTAATATCTATTCTCAAACTATTCAAAAAATTTTAAGAAGAGGGAATGCTCCCTAATTTCTTTTATGTGGCCACCGTTACCTTTATTCCAAAACCAGACAAAGACATTACAAAAAAGAAAACTATAGGCCAATATCTCTTATGAATATTGATGCAAAAATCCTCAACAAAATAATAGCAAACCAAATTCAGTAATATATTAAAAATATCATACACCATGATATAGGTGGATTTATTCCTGGGATGCAAGGTTAGTACAATATCTGCAAGTAAATTAATGTGATGCACCACATTAATAGATTGAAAGATGAAAATCATATGATCATATCAATAGATGCATAAAAAGCATTTGACAAAATTCAGTATCCATTTATAATAAAAACTCTCAGCAAAGTGGGAATAGAGGGAACATACCTCAACATAATAAAGGCCATATATATGACAAACCTAGCTAACATCATACTCAAAAGGGAAAGGCTAAAAGTGTTTTCCTTAAGATCAGGAACAAGACACGGTTGCCCACTTTCACCACTCCTCTTCAACATTGTATTGGAAGTCCTAGCCACAGCAATCAGACAAGAAAGAGAAACAAAAATATCTGAATTGGAAAGGAAGAAGTAAAACTCTCATTATTTGCAGATGACATGATATTATATAGAGAGAATTCTAAAGATTATACCAAAAAACTGTTAGAACTCATCAATAAATTCAGTAAAGTAGCAGAATACAAAATTAATATTGAGAAGTCAGTGACATTTTTATATACCAATGATGAACTTTTAAAAAGAGAAATTAAGAAAGCAGTCCCATTTACAATTGCATCAAAAACAATAAAATACCTAGGAATCAAATTAACCAAGGAGCTAAAAGACCTGTTCTCAAAAATTATGTCATTGAAAACAAAAAATTGAAGAAGATACAAATAAATAGAAACATATACCTTGCTCATGGGTAGAAAGAATCAACATCATTAGAATGGCCATACTACCCAAAGCAATCTATAGATTAGATGCAATCCTTATCAAAATATCAATGACATTTTTTCAGAGAGCTAGAACAAGTAAACCTAAAATTTATATGGAACCATAAAATATCCTGAATAGCCATGACAATCTTGAGAAAGAACAAAGTTGCACTACCTGATATCAAACTATACTATAAGTCTACAGTAATCAAAACAGCATAGTACGAGCATAAAAACAGATACATTGATCAATAGAACAGAATACAGAGCCCAGGAATAAATCTACATCTATATGCTCATTTCATATAAGACAAAGGTGGCAAGAATATACAATGAGGTTAGACATTACTTCAATTAGTAGTGTTGGGAAAATTGGACAGATACATACAAACACTATATGATTTTACTTATATGTGGAATCTAAAGAACAAAAAGAACAAACTAATCAAAAACAGACTCACAAATATAGTGGACAATATGGTGACAGACAAAGAGGAGGGGGTTTGGGGAGCTGGGAGAATGGGGTGAAGGATTAAAGAAGTACAAATTAGTAGTTGATAGTTGGGCATGAGGATGGGGAACATGGCACAGGGAATGCAGTTAGCATTAATATTATGGCTAAGTGGAGGGCCAGGGGAGGGAGGGAGCAATTGAGGGAATCATTTCATGAACAATATAGATGTCTAACCAATATACTATATACTTGAAATTAATTTAAGTAAATAAATTTATTTAAAAAAAGGAGTATGGTTCATATTACAATGGAATATTACCGAGCCATAAAAAAATGAAATCCTACCGTTTGCAACAACATGGATAGACCTAGAGGTTATTATGATGAGCAAAACAAGTCACATAGAGAAAGATAAATACCATATTATTTCACTTATATGCAGAATCTAAGGAACAAAAGGAACTAATGAATCAAAAACAGACTCAAAAATATAGAGGATAATCTGGTGATGGCCAGAGGGGAGGTGGGTGGGAGGGCTGGAAGGAAGCAGTGAAGGGTTAAAGAAGTACAAATTAGTAGTTGATAGATGGTCACGGGGATAGGGAGCATGGCATAGGGAATACAGTCAGCAGTATGTAATGATTATGTGTAGAGCCAGAGGGAAGATAAAGCAATCAGGGGGATCTTTTCATAAACTATATAAATGTCTAAGCAATGTACTGTATACTTGAAACTAATAACAAAATTAAATTTTAAACAAAGTTTCCTTCCTTTCTTTCACTTTTTTTCCCTTTCTTTCTGCCATCATTTAACCTTTTTCTTACTTATTCATGTTTATTTTTGTGTTCATCGAGCACTTGTTCAATGCCAGTCACTAAGCTATGGAGTTACAACAATGAGTAAGATAGTCTGGTTGTGTTTTTGTATTATTGTGTTTATGTCTTGCAGTTATGCTGTCTGTCCTAGATTTTAAATGACTACTCATTCAGATATGGAAGTAGAATTTAGTCATGAATCAGGACTAATATCTAATAAAAACTACAGGCAGGGCCTAGACTGAGCCTGTTTGCTCTGTTTCGTGATTAACCTAGCACCATTGACAATTGGTAGCTATGTGGAGATTTTCAAGAATAAGACTGCTTATATACAGGTATTATAATTTTGAGCTATATTTCTCTGGGCAAGAAATGAGTAACCTCATAATTCAAGAAAATTGCTATAACATCTATGAGTGTCTACTATGTGCCAGATATTGTGCCACATATTGGGAATAATGGGTGAAATCTTATTCTGGACCTCTAAAAGATCTAAATCTAGTTAAAAACATAGAAGTGTTTTGTTCAGTGTGTTAAGGATTATAAACAAAGAGTGTGCAAATGCAGTGGGAACATAGGAGAGGGCATGTTTAGTTACATTTCGAGAAGTTAGGGTGGGTTTATACAAAGAAACCAATATTTGAGATTTGCTTTGGCCAGAGACTAGAAGTTTGTGAAATGAGAGAAGGATCCTTCGGGAATGGTGTACGGCATAGCCTAAGTCCAATGGTCGTAGATGTGTGGAAGTTTGTAGAACCATGAGTTGTCTGTGTGGCTAGAATGTAAAGCATTCAGAAGACAGAGATGGAAAATGGAACTGGAAAAGCATGTATGAGCCAAATTGTTTCTAAAGGTCATACTAACAAGCTTTGTTTTTAAAGTCTATGTAATAGGGAGTAATAAAATTTGTGCTTTTGACTATTATGTCTGGGGTTCCCATTTCCTGCAATACAGGAGATTAGATGACCTGAAAACTCTCCTATCTCAAAATTCCTAGAATTCAAAACAAAATATAAAAATCATTTTCTACATGCACAGCTGAGCTCACAAGAAAATAAAGAAGATTCCCCAGGGCAAAACAAGCAGAAATTGAAAATGAGTACAGCGGAAAGTGAACTGATATGAGGCAACTTTGGGTGTTGGGACAGGTATAGGGAGAGTTGGGTTTTGGAGCTTTTAGGATTTCACGTTTTAAAATTTAGATTGGTGTTTTAGGTCCACAGGAGTCCTCGCATCTATGCCAAGTGGAGAATTGAGATTAGAACCATCACATAAAACTAGGAAAAGATTTACAAGAGAGTATTCTGCTCACCTACGAAGGGAAATACCACATAAGCTCTCTGTTGAGTCTGAGCTATGAGCAGAAGAAAAATGTACCCTGCAATCTCATAACCACATGCTCACCTTCATGTGGATCAGGAGTTTGCATTTACATTACTTGAGTGGTCCCAGATTCCCCAAGTCAATGAAACGATGAGAAGTCATCCTGGTGAATGATACTACTGGGGTGATGCCAGTGGGATGACACTGCCTGGAGAAGTGCTCACAAAATTACTTTTGCAGGACATCAGCTCAATGTAAATCTCTCAGAATTCTCATGACCAATGTAGTGAATTCTCAGCTCTGATGTTCTAATTTCACAACCCACCTTTGACTAGCCTCAGCAGATACAACAGACAGTAGGCGTAGGCCACTAAGAATTTTCATTTAGAAAGTAGGGCTATTGGAGAGTGACTATAAATTAGTATTTTTAAAAAATCATTAAAGATACATTTTTAAAAAGTGTACAAAAATAAGACACTATAAAAAAAAAAAAACCACAGACAGGTTTGAAAAAAACAAATAGAATCTAGAAAAACAAAAGCGACGTGGATTATACATAGCTGAAGTGAAAGTTTTGGAACTGGTAAATGATGAAAAACTGCCCCAAATGCAACACAGAGACATAAAGAGATAGAAAACATAAAAACAAGATTAAGAGACATGGAGGATAGAATGAAGGTAAATATATGACTAATAGGAATTTCAGAAAAAGAATATTAAGAGAATGAGTAAAAAAAAAATAACCAAAGAGAAAAATGCTGAGAACTTTCCAGAATCTATGAAAGAAATTAATCTTCAGAGGCAGGAAATGAGTCCTAAGAAAGATAAAATAAAACTGTACCAAGCAACATCATAGAAAAATGATTAAAAACTGAAAATAAATAGAAGATCTTAAAAGCAACAATAGAGGAGTATAGGTTGCTCACAAAGAAATAATAATTAGACTGATAAGTGACTTCTCAAAAGCAACAACGGGAGCCAGAAGTAGATGAAATAATATTTTTAAGGTGCTGAGAGAAAGTGACTGCCAGCTTTCGTTTTTACCTCCTCCAGCTATCATTTAAAAACAAAAGGAAATAAAGATATTTTTAGCAATGACCAAGAAAATTTACTATTCAAGGACCCTTGTGGAATAGATTTCTAGAATATTTTAGGAAAGAAGAAATTGAACTCAGAGGGAAAGTTTCAAAGGCAAGAAGGAATGATAATTAAAGAAGTCGATAAGCACCTAGGCAAAGCCAAAAAAAGCATTAATTGCTCAAAAAGAACAATAAGAACAATAAGAATAAAATTTAGGGGTATAAAAGTAAGGTGGAACTATCTAAAATGCTGGATGGCAATGTAAGAGATAAATTAAAATGTTCTAAATTCCCTAAATTGTTTGGGAAGAAGGTATCAACATTAACTTTAGACTTTAGGTCCAACATGTTTGACAAAAGTTTCAGGTTAACCACTGAAAAAGTAGAACTAGAATGTGCAATTTTTAAATTAATAGGGGGAAAGGAAAAAATACAGAAATCTTAATTGATCCAAAAGAAGAGAGGAAAAGAGGCAGAAAAGTAATAAAAAGCAGAGTAAATGGGAAGTACAAAAAGAAATGGTGGAAATAAATTAAATATATTAGGAAACAATAAACCTAAGTGAATTTGACTCACTAGTTGAAAGACAATTGTCAGGTAAAAGGAAAAAAATAGAAAGAAAACTTGCTGATGCTGTTTTCAAGATACACATCTAAGACAGGATTCAAAAATGTTAAAACAAAAGGATAAAAAGATATCTACTAGCAAATATGATTTGAAACAAAACTGTAGCTATAAACGACTGCAGCAGAGTAAATGTCTTTAAGGCAAAAAGATGGTCATTCTATAATGATAAAAGCAACAATTCATCAGTAAGGTAAAACAAATCCAAATTTCTATTTTTCCACAATAATGTATAATGCGTAAATGTATAAAATTATAAAGAACTGACTAATCTTTATGGGAGATTTTAAAATACACTTTTCTGGTAATCGATAGATCAAGTGGCATTAAAATTGGCATAAATCTGTAATATTTGAATGACACAATGAACAAGATTGATCCAACAGACATATATAGAATCTTGTGCCCAACAATTGAAGAATGTACATTGTTTTCAAACACACAAGAAATATTTACAAAAATTAACAAAGTACTAAGCCACCAAGTAAGTCTCAACAAGAGCCAAAGGGTAAATATATAGTCAACCTTCTCTGATCAAAATCTTATTAAGTTATAAATGAACAACAAGAGGTAACTAAAAACAATATATGTTTAAAGTTTAAAACATTTCTAATAAATTAATAGGTCAAAAATCACAATAGAAATGAACAAATACTTAGAACAAAACTTAAAATTCCACTTAATAACACTTGAGGGATATAGTTAAGAACTACTGAGAGCAGTGGCTCTCAACTGGGAACATTTGACAATGTCTGGAGACCTTTTTGTTCATCACAACTAAAGGCAGATACTAGCACCTAGTAGGTAGAGACCACAGATGCTGCTGTCTTACATTGTAAAGGACAGTAACCCACCATGAAGAATCATCTGACCCCAAATGTCAATAGTGTTGATGTTGAGAAACCCTGACTTAGAGAGGAACTTATGGCCCTAAATGTTATATAGGATGAGAAGAATGCTAACTATATCAGTGAGGTTGAGGATAGATTAGAAAACAGAGCAGATGGCACAGAAAGGTAGTAGGCTATTGTAATAATTAAGGTAGACAATAATGGAGACTTAGCCTAAGGTAGTGGCAAAGGAATGAAGAGAGTAAAAAGTTTGAGGGTAAAATTAACAGGATTTGGAGATATGCGAAGGAAAGAGAGGAGTAGAAAAATGTGATGGCTCAGTAGGGACACTCTAGGGTAGAACCAAACTGCAAAACTTCACAAATTTATTAGTCAACCACGGTAGACTACTGGGGCTGATTTTGAATGGCCATCCACAAGCATTTGGCCTCAGGGAACCCTGTCAAAGAACCATGACTGGATTGCCAGGGGTCTCCAAAGAGGAAGTGAGGCCAATGCCATGTCTTGGAAAGTGGGAGCTCGAGAGGATCCAGGCTCCTGGAGAGAGAACGAGGCGGTGGGTAAAAGACATTCTTGAATTATCAGGTAAGAGATCACCTGAAGCAGAGGTGAGAGTGGGTTGAAATTCACTAGTCCACAGGTCCTTGTCTTGTTCACCTGGGCATGATGCAAGCCACTGAAAAACAGTTTCCAATTCTACCATTGTAGAGAAAAAGAAAGAAAGACAACCACATGTACCACAGCTCAGAGTTTCAAAGACCACATTTAAGGTGTGCTTCAAACAGCCATGTGCAGCTCCGGCACACCCCAGACTCAGGTCAGGGTAAACAGAGTTATATTTACTGGCACAGGCCTAAAATAGAAATCCCACAGCAAGTTCTTCTCTTATTAACGGTGTCTCTTTGATACCTAAGTAGGTGCCTGTGGAAGGGCTGTTGTCAATTGTCAATGTCAGAAACAGTGGCTGGCGGAGAATACTTTCTCTTTTACATTTTATGGGGAAATCAAACAGTACCAGATTTATGGTGTGGGAACATCTTTGGTGGAAACACTCAGATATTTTTCTCTTTGGCTATAGCTGGGCTCCTTGTTTAAAATAGTCACAAAATTAACTGCTCTGAGCCCTTTTTAGGGTCCTAAGACATTTCTGTCCTGAGGGTTGTTTTTCTCTTTTGCCATCTAGATAAAAGACAACCTACCAGTCAAGGTAGCTGGTACTTTTTATTTATTTGTTTCCTGTTAAACTCTGTCTCCGAAGTAAACAGAGATCTTTATTTGGTTTGTCACAGTGTGAGAAAGAGACAGACAGACACATAGGGTAACAACTACAAAGAAAAGCAAAAACAAAAGTGAGTAGTTTGTTTACATCGCCTCCTCTTTCAGTTGTCTGTTGTATTGAACCATCTGTCTCTGTGAAACTTAGAATCAATAGAACTTCCTCTAAGTAAATGGTGGTGATGGTGGTGAGGAGAAGGGAGCATAGAGGGAAAAGACCAAGGGACGTGGAGCAAAAGAGGATGGGGGGAAGAGAGAGGGAGAGTGAAAGGAAGGCAAAGAACCTAGGTGGCTATTTTTCTCTGCTCTTAGCAGTTCGTTGGCTCCTGGTCTGTGTGTGGACAAGACATGTCTGCATCACTGAGGATGAACATATCTGGGTTCCTGGAGCCACTTGTTTGGGGCCTTGAGGTTCTGAGGGAGGAGCTGAAGGGAAAGATGATGGCAACTTCAAGTTTCATTGGAGTGGAGTAGGGATGGGGGAGGAGGGAGACACAGGACATTTTGTCTTATGTCACTGCCTCCCTGGCTCTGGGCAGTCACCTTTTCCCAGTAAGGGTCAGGTAGGGAGATTGAAAGAACTTGTACAGACTGGTTGAAATTTTTCTGGGCTGAAGTGGTTGTTGGATTTCAACTTCAAAAGGTTAGGCTGTTTGGAAGTTTCTTTGCCTACAAAGATGAATTTACTTAGCACCCTTTCAGGAAAAACAAAGACATTACAATGAAAGTTTTCTCTTTTATCCTGTGAGAGAATTCTAATACTATTACTTCCCTGTAAATTATAGTACCTATGTTTATTTAAGTTCTTTTCATAGCTGCAACCTCATTTGGTTCTGTAAGGAAGTCAGAAATAGACTGCTTTTTCTTTTTATCCCTAAGACATTGGTATGCTTCCTCCTTTTTGATAATAAGAATTATGTGATTATCTCTTATATTTTGCTGTAGTTGCCAGGAAGCTCAGAACTAAATTTGGAACTAAAACATCCCTGATTCTATTTTTTCCTGGTTTCAATTTTTGCTTGTATTTCTATTCTCCCTAGGTCTTTTTTTTTTTTTTTTTTCCTGATTATATTTTGACTTCTTGTTGTCCTTTGAGTTTTGGTTAGAAGTTCATTGCATTCATTCAACAAATATTTATTATCCCTCACACTCCTTTTCTCTTCCCTGTTTTATTTAGCTCCATAGCACTAATGCCATCTAATGTGCTACATATTTTATGTATTTATCGTTTATTATATGTGTCCCCTGATTCCCTAACACTGTCAATAGAAATCAAGCTCCATGAGGACAAGGGTTTTGTCTCTATTGTTCCGTACTGTATTTCCAGAGTCTAGAGCAATGCCTGGTACATTGAGTGCCTTCAGCAAACACCTATTGAGTGAAAGAATCACTGACTCCATGCCAAGTTTTGTGTAGAGGATGGGAATCAGAGCTGGCTCTATGGGTATGCGATCTATGCAAGCTCATAGGACCCTAATCTTAGTTTGATGCTTGGTTTAATGCTCTTCTGTCACCATCTTGAAATAACTAATACATTTTGAACAATTTCTATTTTACACTGGGCTCTACAAATTCTGTGATCAGTCCTGTTGGGAATATACCAGTGTCATTACCAACATAAAGGTTCTGGTATACTGGGGGAGCAATCATGAAAAAAAGATACATGACATAACAAATAATTTATTTTAACATAAAAGATATATGTGTATGCACACATACACTCATACACACACGCTCACACACACATACACATACACACACATCTGCATGAACCTTTTGATGCAGAGCCAATGCCTTTTCTCTGTCGTTTTTCTTGTATAAACCACACCCTTAATGCATCATCTATGATTTCCTGTTTTCATTTCTTTAAAGTAGAGGGAGAGTTTTAAAGATGCACTTGAAGAGAAATCTGACTGCAAAATTCTTCTGTAGTTTTATAATCCCCTCCACTATCTTTTATAATTGTTTTACTCAATCCTAAATAAGCGGCAAGTTTCGGTACCTCACCTTTATTAAGTCGTTCCAAATTATTCAATTTAATTTTTACATAAATGAATACCTTTCACATTCATATTTCATTGGTTTCTATAATATTTAATTCAATTATTTAAATTACAATAGCATGTACAACTAGCATGAATCAATTTGGGAACAATACAAATGACTCTTGATGAGCAAAAACTAAACAAGAGAGAAGTAGAAATAGACAGCCATATTAAAGAGTGGTCTACCAGCTGGAGCATTTGGGGTACCCCTGGCATCAATCAGTGTACTTTGCAGAGAGGTAGAAAATGTTGATGAATCTGGGAAGGCAATTAAGTGGAGATTGGTTAAGAGAATTTCTACTGTCATTGATACTCTGAAAGCTTATAACAGGAAGATTCAAACTAGGTCAAGGAGATCACAAAGGCTTCCCTGAAGAAGTAATAACTGAGATGAATTCTAAAAAATTTAGATATTAAAGGGTAAGGGTGGTCTAGGTGAAGGAAGAGGAGTATTCCAGGCTAAAGGAAGAGCCTGTTTAAAGGCCCCATGGAAGGGTGGGGACATAGCATTTTCAGAGACCTGAAAGAAGGTGGGTATAGCTGGAACCTACTGAATGAGGACAATCATGGAGCATGATGAGCTGTTGAGGTTAGGAGGGGAAAACCTGATGGACTTTGTTGACCATATTGAACATTTTGGGTTTTACAGTAGGAACAAGGAAAGCTATTAAAGATTTTAAACAGCGGATAAGACATTATCAGATTCAAGTTTCATAAAGATCACTCTGGCTGCATTGTGAAGAACAGATTGGAGGGGAACAAGAGTGGATTTGGAAGATCAGCAGTAATCCAGGTTAAGAGATGCTGTTAATTATGACTCTAGGGCTGTGATCATGGAAATGAAAAAGGTATTTAGAACTTGGTAATAAATTAGATATAGAGGGAGAGAGATAATTAACCAGGGATGACATCTAATTTCTGGCTTCTGAAACTGGGTAGATGACGTTTTTATTCATTGAAATAATTGGGAAATAATTGTTTTAGGAGGAAAAATACTGAGTTGGGTTTTGGAAATTTCAAGTTCAAGGTACTTTTAAATATGTAAATGGAAAAGTTGGATTTAATTATGTAAGTCTGAATATAGGAGAAAATATACAGACTGAAGATAAAAATTTACAACCATCTTTATATGGAGAAACAAAAGTAAGGATTAGATCACCTAAGGTGAGAATCCAGAATGAGGAGTGGATTTCTTGATGTAGTCCAATATTTAATTGCTGGATAGAGAATAAGAGCCTATAAAGGAGAAGCAGCAGCCAAAGAGGTGGAAAGAGAAGTAGGAGATGTTGGGTGGTGAGAGTCATGGTGATATAAGGCAAAGGCAAGAGCAATAAATGTTAAACCAAGCTGTATTCAGAGCCTGCAAAGTGCTGCCAGAACAAAGGAAGATTCCTGCTGAGATTGCTAACAAACCATTCACCCACATCATAACAGGAAAACAATCTTTTAGTTGTACCCTACACAACATAAACCCAACCATTCATTCCCTATGTCCAAATTGTGGGGAACCTATAGAACAGAGGCTGAGATTGCTAGTGTGTCTTTCACGCTGCATACCCATATCTCTCACGCTACATACTCATACTATCAAAAGAAAACAGGTAAACAGTGTTTAAACTGTAATTCATAGAAACTAAGAAGGACATATAAACTGAATTCCCCGAACACTTGGGGTCACGCTCTGTCTCTCTCATTCTCTGTCTTTGAGAGGAATCACTCTCTGTCTATGGAGCATTATTCTTTCTGTAATAAACTTACCTTTTGCTTCTAACTCTGGCGCATGCTTGAATTCTTTCCTGAGCACTGTCAAGAACCCTCACCCTTTCTCTCTGTTCTGGACTTGAGTCCCCACGAGGGGTTATTCACCCTGTCCTGCATCAGTGGGAAGAGAGTATTCCAAAAAGGAGAAGAGTCAAATGTTTCTGAGAGTTTAAGTAAAATAAGGACTATAACTATCCATTGGAATTAGCAACATGGAAGTCACTGATGACTTCAATAAAAGCTGTTTCCTGGAGTGATGAGGCAAATTGGAGTGGGACGATTAGGGAATGGGAGATAAGAAGATGAAGGCTCTGCAAATCTTTTCTGGAAGGGATATATATGGAGAAAACAAGTTCAAAGAGAGTATAGACAGTCTCAAGTAAAGACGATTTAATTTATGATTTTCGACTACAGTGATGCACTAGTGATACTCATTCAGTAGAAACTGTACTTTTAATTTTGAATCTTATTCTGAGCTAGCAATATGTGGTAGGATACTCTATTGTGATGCTGGGCAGCAACAGTGATCATGAGGGTAAACAATTGTTACTTTACATTATATTCACCGTGTTAGACAGTTTTGCCCAATTAGAGGCCAATGTAAGTGTTCTAAGGTAGGCCAGGCTAAGCTATAAAGTTTGGGAGCTTAGGTATATTAAATGCATTTTTGACTTAAAATATTTTCAACTTTTGATGACTTTATTAGGAAGTAATCCCACTGTAAGTTGAGGAGCATCTGTATATGATTTACCAAAAGTGGTACAGAAACCCTTTAGTCAAGCTATGACTATGGACTAGTCCTGACTAATCAGATCTAGCTCAGAACAGGGAAAGATGGTTAGATTTAAGAGTTCTGGCAAATCACTTATTTTCTCGGAGTCTTAGTTTCTTTAGCTTTACCTCATTTGTTGTGAGGATTATATGTGAAATCGGAATAAAGAATCTGACACCAGTAGTACTCAGTGTCAGTTTCCATGTCCTCCTTACCTTCTCACCCCTACTTCCTTCTCTCCTTTTCTCCTTAATCCGAAAGAGAGGGATAACATGAAAGGAGAGAGAGCATATGGATATTTACTTTGAGAACAGTGATGAGCTGGAAGTTAGGTTAACAGCTGGAGAGATGTAGGTTAGGTGAAACAAGAAACAGATTCGCTGCCAGAGAACAGAGAGCAGACAGAGGCATCCGGAAGAACTAGAAATTCTTTCCCTGAAAATCTTTCAACTAAGGCAATAATTCCTTTCTGAGTACTTCAAGCTATTTGTTTAGTACTGTTTTCTCTGGCCTTTGGAAGGAGTGATACATTAACAACTCTGAGAACTTTTTGTTGCAATTCTGAAATCAGGTCTTCATTACCATTTCAGAGGAACATCTAAACGCCACCACTAAAGTGCAGGCTTCCTTGGTCCCCTCAGAGCACATGTATAGATTCCTGCCGTGCCAGGCTACTAAGCTGGGTTTCCAAGGATGACCAGGGTGGATAGGCTGCTTTCTTTCATGAGCTTCACCTCTTCATTCTGTCCCAAGAGTCCAGAAAGTGAAGGTTATGCAGGCGTCTATGACCAGTTGTCCCCTGTCTCAATCCAAAGATATAAAACCAATTCGGATGGCTGGTTTTTTGTGGAGGCATTAATTTTTTTCCAAGTGATTTTTCAGCCATGTGGAGAGCTAGTTTAAGAAGAGCACAATTTCTTATCAAGCTAAGCCAATATATGTGTAGATTTACCTAGAGATTGGGGTTGGGATGAAGGTGAACCCTCTCAAATTCTGCTCAACATAGGAAGATATGGTTTGCAACTCCATAAGTGATGTTCGGGTTTTCCCACCCAGTGAGGTTTTGGATTTTGTTTTGCACGTGAACCAACCCCAGAAGTTGCAAATGCCATTCCACAAGCTTGAAGAAACTATTTCCTGGTAATTTATTCAACATCCCAGTGATAGCAGCCAGAGGCTCAATTTCCTGCTAATTGCGGGGGAGGTGTGGCGGAATAAAAGGGAGGGGGATCCAACTGGATATAGTCAGAACAAATATTAGAGTGGAAGATTTGCATGGCTGATCAGATTTAGCTTGTGGAAAAAGTTAAGTAAATAACCTTTGGCTAAGACCCGAGGACACAGGAAACCAAACCTCCAATCATATGAGAGGATTTTATAGTTCATAGACTAAGCTGTCCTTAAGGGCCCCCCCTCTTCCCATAGCTGTTTCTCACTCCCCCCTACACACATTCAATCCCTTTTTTTTTAGAGCTTGGGCATTCAACTATGGCATCTCTTTTCTTGGTGAATTTTAGGCAGTGGTTTAACATTTGGTTTACAATTTAAATACCATCCTTAAAAAATAATCTTTAGTGTTAATAAGCAGATAATGCCCAGTCTTCTCATCTCATAGAATACCACAGTTAAAGAAAGTCTTAGAAAATCTAGGACAATTTGAACATCAAAATAAATAGTAATATTAAAGGATATGACCCATTAACAAGTATAAACTCATAAGTCCCCATTGATATAAACAAATGGGAAGAGAAAGTTCTTCCTTATTTTGGAGAGCCAACTAATAAATGTAGAAGAAATGATGGAATTAGAAAACTACCATTTGGCAGCCATCATCATAACATCTGATTTAATCAAGAAACATCAATGGATGCTAACACTAATAATGTGTGAATGTTTGAGGAGTATTAAAATTTTATATAATCTCAGTGTCTTTTCATAAGACACTTACTAATTACAAGGGGAGAAATAGTCTTTTACAATGAAGAAACCTAGCACATATCATCTTAAATGAGTGATCAAAGTTAACATCACCAGTAATGGGACAAATTGACATTATGTGCCTCCTGAAATGATGAACTATAAAGAACACATTTCTGTAGTGTTTCTACCAAATATGTATAATCTAATCACCAGGAATCATTAGACAAACCTAACTTGGAAGACATTCTACAGAAGAATTGAGCTGTACTCTTCAAAAATGTCTATAACATGAAACACAAAGACAGAGTGAGGGACTATGCCAGATCAAGGGAGACTAAATTAGAGACATGATAAGACAATCCGAAGTATAAAGGGATGAAAGGGCATTGTGTCTGCGATTTACTCTCACATAGCTTATACCTGCTGCATATGCGTGAGAGAGAGAGAGAGAGAGAGAGAGAGAGAAACAAGGTGAAATGTTAATCTTTGAGGAATTTGGAAAGAGAGTTCATAGGAATTCTTTGTATTGTTTTCACAACTTTTCTATATATCTGAAGTTATATTTAAAAAACTTTTAAAAGAGGTCTTGTCAAGTTTTCTTATTTGATGACAGAGGTCATTCCTGAGGATGTGCAAGGCACCAGCGGTGGAGTTCGACTGAGAGCCTAACTCTGACTCATGCCATATATCCAGAGAGATACAAGCAAACTCTTTTGCTTTTCATGGCCAATTGCTCCATGGGATCTTCTTTGAGCTCATTCTGGATTCCTTTTGGCCTTAATTTTGGATAAAGTAACCTATGATAAAAGAGGACACCTTGAACTGTTGCCGGGGATTGGCTTTGAGAGTGGGGTTTCTCTAATGATTCCTCCCCAGAACGGTCCTTGATTCAATGATTTATACACACTAGAAAAGCGAATAAATCTGTTGTTGAAAGAAAGGATTTAAAAAAAAAATTATTTATTTTAATTAGTTTCAAGTACACAGTCCGTTGATTAGACCTATATAGTTCGGAAAACAATCCCCCCAATTGCTCCCTCCCTTCCTTGACCTTCCACCTAGCCAATATATTAATGCTAACTGCATTCCCTATGCTGTGCTCCTATCCCCATGACCATCCATCAGCTACTAATTTGTACTTCTTTAACCCTTCACCCCATTCTCCCAACTCCTCAAACCCCCTCCACTCTGTCTATCACCAAATTATTCACTATATTTGTGAGTCTGTTTTTGATTAGGTTTTTTTTTATTATTATTCCTTAGATTCTGCATATAAGTGAAATCATATAGTGTTTACCTTTCTCTGTCTGACTTAAATACCTCCTAGGGCCATCAGACCAATATCTTTTTCCATCCCCTTCCTTTTAGTTTGTGTGTGTCTTTTAATCTGAAGTGAGTCTTGTATTTTTTCTTCTTAAAGAAGTCCCTCCATCATTTACTGTAATACTGGCTTGGTGGTGATAAATTCCTTTAGCTTATTTTTGTCTGGGAAGCTCTTTATCTGTCTTTTATCACTAAATGATAGCTTTGCTGGATAAAGAATCCTTGGTTGTAGATCCTGGGTCTTCATCCTGTTGAATATTTTTTGCCTTGCCCTTCTGTCCTGCATAGTTTCTTTTGAGAAATCAGCTGCCAGTTGTATGGGTGCTCCCTTATAAGTAATTATTTGTTTTCCTCTTGCTGCTTTTAATATTCTTTCTTTTTATTTACCTTTGGCATTTTAATTATGATGTGCCTTGGTGTGGGCCTCTTTGGATCCCCGATTTTTGGAATTCTCTGAGCTTCCTAGAATTTTATGTCCATTTCCTTCACCAGGTTAGGGCAGTTTTCCATCATTATTTCTTCAAACAGCTGTTCAACAACTTGATTTTCTTCAGTTACGCCGATCAGATGGATATGTGGAGACTTAATGGTGTCCCATATGCTCCTTAAATTATTTTTATAGTCTTGGCATCTTATCTTTTGCCATTCTGCTTGTGTGTCCTCGGCTTTCTCATCCTCTAGATAGGGCATTTAGTCCTTTTCTTTATTCACTCTGTTTATTCACTTTGTTTATTCCATTTAATGTACTTCTCATCTCAGATAATGTGTTCTTCATTTCAGACTGGTTTCCTTTTATAATTTCCATTTCTGTTTTTATGTTTTTTTAATTTTTTTGTTGAAGTTCCCTACGCTTCCCAAAAGTTCATTGAGTATCTTTATAACCAGTGTTTTGAACTCTGCATCTGTTAGATTACTTGACTCCATTATATCTGGATCTCTGTTCTGTTCTCTCATATGGTTTCTGTTTCTTTGTCTTCCCATTTTGGCTGTCTTTCCATGTCTGTTTCTATGTACTAAGCAAAGCTCCTAAGTCTCCCAGTCTTATTACTGTGGATTTGTGTGGTAGGTGTCCAATGGCACAGTCCTGAGAGGGGTTCAGCTGCAAGTCAAACTTAGCTCAAGTCTCTACCCATCCGGGGCCACCTGTTAAGATTCAGCAAGAAATCCACAGATGCTGTGCTTACAGTTGCCTCAAAAGGCCACGCCAGAAACCGAGGCCAGCTGCTTCCAGTGTGAGTCTAAGCACTGCTCAGCAAGGAGCACCTAACTCGCTGAGGACACACCTGGGTGGGGAGGCGAGTCGGGGAAGGCAGGGTTTCAGGGAATCCTCTGGGTGGAGCAACCTTTGTTATCCAGTTTGATGACATCTCTGCTATGGTGGTGCTGTGTCCGTGTCCTGGGATGGGGAAGGGCTCAACAGGGAACAATGTATACTGCCAGCCCTTCTCTATAGTGTGAGTCTTGCCTTGGCCCTCATTCCGACAATATCTCTTTGTCAGTCCCTGGTGCCCCCTGTGCACAGCCAAATCAGCACTGGTGCTCAGAGCAAGCAGATCTGTCACTGCGAAAATCCACTCACATACACGGCCCCTTTAAGAGACTTCTGCCACTGCTGCAGCCTCCAGCTAACTCAGCCAGTCGAGACTAGGCAGCCCCGCGTCCTCACCCCATCCTACCTTCTGCCGTTGCAGGGTGCTTTCTTGTATTTCTCCCTATTTGTATGGCTTGTTCATCTAGATCCCAGGCGATTTTTCCTTGCTGCTGCTCCTTGTCTCCATCACAACTTTTGATTTGGTTGCCAGAAGAATGAAAAGAGCCTCTATCATCTATGCCATTTTTTTTAAGTGTCCTCAAAGGAAGGATTTTTAAGTCCTCACCTTGTTATTGCTCTGGGTAGAACTGTGACCATGGGCAGGATATTGAATCTTAGTTTTCAATTTCGATTCCACAAAATAAGCACTTTTTTTTGCTTTCTCTCAGTTACCCAGGAATGTCTTGATGTGACATTGCTAAACTTAAAAATTTTCAGATTCTTAGACAAGGACACTTTCTAAAATAAGTTTTAAATGAATATGGCCTTTGTACTCAACATCCTTAAGGAACTACCCACATATGGTTTTTCTCCATCCACAAAGCATCCTGGTAATGTCTATATTTTATCTTCATTTGATTTTGTGTGGAAGAACTAGAGAGCGAGGGGAAGCGATGGAAATCCAATTTCCAGCTGGACTATGAAATCTATAACACATGGCCATTCCTTACCAGCCCCTCCTGACTTTCATTAGCAAACCCAAACTCCTTACCAAGAGTCCATAACCTGTTGCCAACTCTATTCTTTCCTCAGTGGTTCTGATGAGGAAAAATGAAAATGAAAATATCCCCTCCTCCCACCTCTGTAGCAGACTTATCCATGCTATCCACCATTCCCTTCCCAATTTGCCACCTATAATTTTTTGGTTAAAGTTTACTTTTTCCATGAAGACTTCCCAAATTGCTGTCACTCCATAATAGCAGCTCCCTTTTACTGAGTTGCAATTTGTAACAGGCTTTACTGTGCACCAAATGAGAAAATGTATGCAAAGCATAAAGCATCATGACTAGCACATAATAGGCATTTAATACATTTTAACATTTACAGATCCTCAGTACTTATCCAAAACACACAGGACCAGATGAGTTTTGGAATTTATTTATTTATTTAGCAGATATTGCAAAGGTAATGAGGTGGCTGTACTCTATATTAATAAAACACACTCTGCTGGGTCTCGGCAGCAGACTCTAATCAAATGCATTAATATTTCTATGGTGAAGTGTATGAATATTCACATTAAGTGGAACACATAAAGCCTATATATTGCTTTACTTTAGGGCGGGCCAGGTTTTGCAACCAGATGAGTTTGCATCATACTTACAATAGAACTTACTTTCAGAGCTTTTGGGATTTGGGGCTTGTGGATAAGAGATAGCAGTATACTGGTATTTCTTTTTTACATATGGGAAACTGGTGTTCAGAGAGATGAAAAGATTCCTACAGCTGGAAACAGGCTTGTGAAACAAACTCAGATTTTTCTGAATCTGGAGCCCTCAATCTTACCAAGGAGTTACTTTGCTTCCCTCCATCTTTCTTGGCCTTCTCCCCAACTTCACGTGCCTCCATCCCCACTGTTCTAACTCCAACCAATATATTTGTTCACCTTTCCTTTATAGGTAGGTTTTGAAGTCCTTAAACTGTGAGCCAGTTCTGTCTTTAATGTGCACTCTCTTTCTCGGTATCCAGGATTTTCAAAACTGGTATGTATACTTCTGCAGGAAAATGAAGGGCTCAAAGTGACTCAGCTCTACAATTTCATTTACTTTTTTTTTTTTTTTTTGGTATTAGCATTTATTTGATGCTGAATTTACTCCCGGGCCATAAGTTTTATTTCTTCAGTTTCTCCTGGGACATCTTTTTCTTCTGTACAAAGTCCTCTTCTGGCTCAGGAACACTCTGCTCCGTTTCAGTGAGGACCGTCTCAGTGTGGCAGGGGGCGCTCATGCAGGGTTCATCTGCCCAGGAGCTCTGTACGTTCTGCACTGCATCCTGGGAGCCTTGTTCCGCTGTGTGTGCTTGCTGACCAGAGTCTGCATTTAAACCTTGAAGTTCAGCATCACTCTCTGCATTTTTAAGCATGTACAGCAAAAATTCATCACTCTATTTGGGCCACTGAGCCTGCATCCAGCCGCACTGTTGGGCCTGGGCACACCTTACAACTCCACCATTATAACAACAGAATGGCACACACTGCTTCCGAAGCCTAGTGGCTTTTTGGATATGCCTACCCTCGATGGCCTGGGCAGTTTCACGCGTGTTCTTAAAGTGAACAAGAAGATTTGAACGTCTTAATTTGCGTAATTTTATGGATTTGTCTGGGTTAAGTAAATGGGGAACCATTTGCAGAGATCACCTCAGACCAAGGAAGAGCTCTTTTCATTTCTTAATATTTCAATGAGAACTTAAAATTTTTTAATTAGAAATTTACCTAACATAAAATTAACCATTTTAAAGTAAACAGTTCAGTGACATTTAGTATATTCACAATGTTTTGCAAACAGTACTTCTATCTAGTTCCAAAACATTTTTATCATCCCAGAAGGAAAGCCCTTACCCATTAAGCAGCTACTCCCATGCCCCCTCCCTCCTGTCCCTGGCAGCCACCAATCAGCTCCCTGCCTTTACAGTTTTACCTACTCTGGATATTTCACATCAATTGAATCATTCATTTAGTGATCTGTAGTGCTTGACTTTTTCACTTAGCATGTTTTCAAGATTCATCCATGTTATAGCATGTGTCAGTACTTTACTCCTTTTTTATGGCTGAGTAGTTTTCTACTATACAGGTATAGTATCCATTTATCTGTTGATGGACATTTAGGTTGTTTCCACCTTTTGGTTATTGTGAATAGTGCTGTGATGAGCCTGCATGTAAGTACATTGGTTGCACAATTTCCTTTTAAAATAAGCTCTCTGCTTCAGCCAGGTATCAGCTTCTTTGTACTGCCTCACTCAAGGCTGTTCTGCTGAGTTTGGTACAGTCTAGAGCTATACCAATGCCTACAATGAGGCAGAGTGTGAGAAGGACTAAGAAGAGGTGAGGGGGCAGAGGAGGCAGAAGATAAAAGGGTGCTGCTTTGTGTTTGTTTGGGTTTTAAATTGTATTTTTTATGCAGAAAAGTAATACATGTTTATTGTGGAAACATTTCATTATGCAGAAAACACAAAGAAGAGATATTTTAAAATTATCTTTAAGTCCGTCACCCAGGGAGAACTTTCTGGTCTTTTGCAATTGTATTGTTCATACTGTTTGCTTGCTTATTTTTTTAAAATAGACTTTACTTTTTAAATTTAGATTTACAGTTTTAGATTTACAGAAAAATTGAGAAGATACTACAGAGTTCCCATATACTATCTCACTCAATTTTCCTTTTTATTAACATCTTGCATTAGCATGGTACGTTTGTTATAATTAATGAATCCATATTGATTACTGTTAACTAAAGTCCATAGTTTATTTAGATTTCCTAGTTTTTACCTAATGTCCTTTTTTTCCATTCCAGGATCTTATCCAGGAGACCACAATTACATTTAGTCATCACATCACCATAGGCTTTTTGTGGCATGACAAAAGGATACATCTAAAAATTCTGTTTGAATTTTCATTAGGATTTTTTAAAATTTATGCATTAATTTGGGGGAACTGACTTTATTATATAGACCATTTTCATCATGACACAGATATTGCTCTCCTTTTATTCAAATTTTTTAATGTTCTTCCGTTAAGTATCATAGCTTCACCACATAGACCTTATACTGTTGAACCATTTTTTCGTTTCTGAAATAAATCTTATTTGGCCTTGAGATAGTATTCTTGTGTTATGTGGCTGGATTTGATTTGCTAATATTTTATTTGGGATTTTTGCATCTAGATCATATGTCAGGTTGGCTGGTAATTTCTTTGTCAGGTTTTGTCATTGGACTACATTAGACTTTTAAAATGAGTTTTGTGTCTTTCATTCTTTTTTCTTTGCTCTGGAACAATTTATATATCATAAGAATTATCTGCAACTTTTAAGTTAGGCACAGTCCACCCATGGATACATCTAGGTCTAATGATTTGAAAAATTTTTTAAATATTTTAATTTAGGTATATCACACATAGAGATAAGTGCTCAGTTCATAAATGTATGGCTTGATGAATTATCCCAAAGTTAACATACTCATATGAACACCACCCAAGCCAAGAAATAGAGCATCATTTATAACAAGAAGCCCCCTCTTGCCTTTCCCAGTTGCTACCTTCCACAGTTGCTACCTTCCACCTGCCTCCCCCAAGATAATCATTGCCCTGACTTCTATCACCTTAATGCTTCTTGGTCTTCCTACACCCACGAACTTACCTCAACCAACCCTGGGTCCCTCCTACACAAGCATTCACACTTGTAACATTCTTTCTGCCAGTTTCCAAAGGAAAACAACAGACAAAGGAATCTCACTTAACCAAAGGAAGGTGACCTTGTTGAGGAAGGGACACTTCCTCTGTTCAGCCTCTCTTCCTGGGTAACAATAAGTATCAGCCACCGTCAACTCCTCCACGAAGGGAACTGAGCATAAAGGGAACTGAGGAGTGCCTGCTTTGTCACTTTTGTGTCTGCTCACTTAGCTTGAATTACCTGCCTCTAACCCCTCTCCTGGGCATTGGAATGTACAGAATTGTTTTACTTTTGGAGCAAGCTGACTGAAATGGGAAATCAATCAGAAGTATTTTACATATATTTCAGTAGAAATATGTGTAAAACCCTCTGTTGACTCTAAAACACTGTATGATAATAGCTGTTTACTTTTTTCTCTCTCTCTCTGCATGAAAAAGAAATCCAAGTTGCATTATTTGGTCGTGGTGTTATTGTCACTATTATTATGAAGTGTCATGTTGCCAGTGATGATCTGTGTGCATGCCTGTTCTGCCTAGAGTCATAGAAAAATTATTTCACATCACTAATTACAAATTAATTGATAGGTGTGAGAAAAGCAAGACTTGTAGTCTCAGAGAAGAGGTCAGTCAGAGCTATTGAAGTAAAAAAATAGATTCATAGGGTGAATAATCTGCCTCTGTTGAGGATTTCAATAGGAGCTGAGAGAGATAGTGAGCAAAGTGGTGGACTAACGGTGTGGAGTGCTTGTTGTAAAGCAAAGGAAGGGATTGCAACCATATGCAAGGATGAGGGCTTACAGGAGATCAAGAAGAATGCTCCAGAAATGGTCAAATGAGTAGAACATAGGATTTTGGAAGCAAGGCACCAAAATTACTCAGTTCAGTGAAGAGAAGATTAAGAAATCTTCAAGGATATGAATGAGCCTATAATCTGATGTACTGATGTACTACTTTTACTCTGGAATCTAATATTGTTTTGAGATCTCATCAATAGATATGTAAGACATTAATGACCAAAAATGGTGCTTAGACCCTGGCCGAGACTGACCAGGCAACTAATAGCAAGACAATTAACATCTGAATGGTTAGTCACATATACAATTTCTATGTATTTTTTTTTAAATCAATGTTTCTGTGAATAGATCTATTGAAGGTTCTGAATAGATAGTATATTAGACAAGTGAGTTTTGATGGGTAGGGGACAAGGAAATTTCCAAGTCAGGGCAATATTGCAGATGGCAGGCCTAGAGGGAAGAGATTTCTGAACAGGCAGGGGACATACGAGCATTGGATGTCCACAATGGCCCATAAAGCTGAAAGACATATTCCAAGAGGGACGTCACTGGAGCCAAAACCACTGATTTCACGGCTTTTCTATAGATCCTCTGAGTCAGTGGGAGCAGTGTCCTTGCTGAGATGCCATTGGGTCATAATTCCAGGGCTGATGCATTTAGCTGAGACCATTCAGTTGAGGCCATCAAAGCCGCCTCCTTTATCATTCTTAAGTACTTCTTGTCCTCTTGTGGATGTTCCTTTAAAATAAAATCTGAAGTTGATCCTTTCCCAGTTAACGACCAGGTCATTTGTTTTCTATACTTTGATCACTGCATTTCTACAATAAACATTTTTACATGACCGCTAGATGTCAGAACTCATGGTTATGTGAATGCATAGTTCACTGCTGGGCTGGATAGACACTTAGTACTGCATGATGAGGCGATGACGAAGGTATGTATCAGGTGCTATGGAAACACAAAGGATGGAAATTGAGTTTGACCTTGAAAACTAAGAGAAGATGGCAAAGGAGATGTTTGGGGTAATTTTTAAAGGATGAGAAAGAGTTTGCCTGGCAGTAATAAAAAGAAAAGGGAGCAGGGGTTTTAGATAGAGGAAATAGCATATACGAAATACAGATGCTCTAAAGAACATTATTTGTTTGGAGACTAATAAGAAATTCTGTAGGGCTGTGCCAAAGACTAATATAAAAAATTCATAGAGACTAATATTAATTGTGAACTTACTAACTACCAGGCGCTAAGTGCTTTCAGTGTATTAACTAAACTAATTTTCACAACAGTCATTTTATTACCCCATTTTACTGACGAGGAAACTGAGGTACAGAAATGTTCACATGTGTGGAAAGAGGGTATAAAGATGGGAGATGTAGCACAACATGAGGCTGGAAATCTTGGGCCAGACTGTAACGGACTTTGTGTGTCATGCTAAGAGATTTGCCCCTGTCCTTCAGGCTAATGTTTCTCAAGTTCTGTTCTGTGGATCCCATAGATCCTTTGGAGGAGCCTCATGAGCACTTGGTATTATCAAGAGGTTGGTGAATGAGGCTGTTTCCAGCTGTTACTTGTTATATTTAATGGGTTGTTGCATATTTCATGTGAGAAAATTGTGCTGCCGTTCAAAGAAATGTCAAAAAAAAAAAAAAAGCACTCCTTTTGGTCATGAGGAGCCATCTTCTCTTTTAGACAAGAGAATAAAATGATTGTAACTTTTTTGTATTTCTATGTGGAGCAGAATTAGATGGGGAACACTGAGGGCAATGAATTGGCTTCATTTTCAAGAAAGAAAAGACCAAGGTGTTTAGAACGCAGGAAGCACTTCTCAGATATTTGCCAATGGTTCTCATTGTCTTAAACTTTCAGGATTTAGGCTTCTTACAGCTCATGATCCAGACTTCATAACTCTGATAAATCTGAAATATGCACATTTAAAAGCAGCAACTATTCATCTCTGCTTGAATTGGAAATGGGATAATTTGTGTGCCAAGTAGGATCTTTACAAAGTAAGGACTTTCTTTCTCTAAATACAGTGATGTCTCTCTTATTCATAATTTCTTATTCTACAATTTCAAAAGCCTGGAACAAGGAAAGCTTCAAAGCAGTCAAAATAGACTTCATATTGTCCTTGCACTGAAACTCATGAGTCTTCCTCACATTGATCCATGACATGCTTACTTAGAATCCATTTATTCTTACCAACATACAATTCTAATAAGCTATAATGCTTTATAAACTGCTTTCACATATATTATCTTTTTAACTTTCACTCACTAATTAAAAAAAAAATTTATGAGAGTTTATTTAAGCCAAATTATGACATATCCTGGGAGCAAGACTTCAAATGCTCCCTCCCTCACGCTAATTTTTGAGCACCTCCTTACTTTCTGAAAATACAAGAAACACATTTTGTGTATTTCCCAGCCAAGTCCTAGAATCAGCTATTTCTTTAAGAAGCATACTTCCTTTTATTGGAGAATGGTATCACAAGTCAAGATTTGGGTGCTAGGTTTGCTAATCACTACTGGAGTACCATTGCTTTTAGGTCCTTTCAGCTGGCAGACCAAGGAGATATATATGTGTACTATCCCATGTATGTACACGTATCTATGAATATTTCTACATGTAACCGTCTATGAACATGAGTTCATATTAACGTCTCCAACTCTAATCCATTACCAGATGAGTTCATTTTAGCCTCCTTTCCTTGCTTATCTGTAATCTCCCACTCCAATAGTAAAAATTTGGCCCTCAAACATTTACTTAATTGTTCATTTCCAGTGCACATGTATAGCAGAATCAGATTGTTTACTCGTACTCCCATAGGAAACTGTCAGCTAGAGTACAGTAGTTATGTACAGTTTCTTTTGCCTTTAGTCTTACAGACTCTATTAACTTCCAAAGTTATTTAAGTTAGCATATTACCTCCCCCCTTTGGTAAGGTTGTTAAATTCATTCGTTAGTTATTTATGGTTATCACATTTGGCATTTCATCTTGGCATTCTCTGATGTCTTAAATGCTTTTTAAAAATTTGCATTCATTATGGTTCACTTTTTGTACTATAACTTCTATGAGTTTTGACCAATACATAGTGTGTGTATCCACAATTACAGTATCATACGGAATAGTTTCACTGCCCTGAAACAAGCAAAAAACCCTGTGCTTCACTTATTCAATCTTCTGTCTTTCCCTTAAACCCCTGGCAGCCACCGATTCCTTTCTTTCTTTCTTCCTTTCTTCCTTTCTTTCTTTCTTCCTTTTTTCCTTCCTTCTTATTTCCTTCTTTCCTTCCTTCCTTCCTTCCTTCCTTCCTTCCTTCCTTCCTTCCTTCCTTCCTTCCTTCCCTCCCTCCCTCCCCTCCCCTCCCTCCTTCCTTCCTTCCTTCCTTTTTTTACCATTACTATAGATTTGCCTTTTCAAACTGGCTTCTTTCTTTTATTCATATGCCTTTAAAGTTCATCCATGTATTTTTACCTTTTTGTCTTTTATCACTGATTAATATTCCATTACCTGGATATACCACAGGCTGTTTAACCCATTCACTCATTAAAAGATGCCTTGGTGCTTTCAGTATTTGATGATTATAAATAAAGCTGCTCTAAATATTTGTGTGCAAGTTTTGATGTGGACACAAATTTCAAATCAGTTGGATAAATAGTAGCATAAATGTTTAGCTTTGTAAGAAACTGTCACGCTCTCTCCCAAAGTGTATATACCATTTTGCATTCCCACCAGTGATGAATGAAAGCTCTTGTTGCTTCACCAGCAACTGGTATTGTCAGAGCTTGGGATTTAAAGCATTCAAATATGTGTATAGTAGTTTCTCATTATAATTTTAGTTTGCAATTCTCTAATGATAATGTTTAGCATCTTTTAATATGCTTATTTGCCATCTTCTTTGATAAGATATCTGTTCAAATCTTTTGCTTATTTTTAATAGAGTATTTTGTTTTCTTATCGTTAAGTGTTCTTTGTATATTTTGAATACGAGTCTCCTTTATCAATGACGAGTTTTGCAAATATACTCTCCCAGTCTGTGGTGGCTCGTCTTTTGATTCTCTCAACAGCGTTCTTATACAGAAGTTTTTAACTTTAGTAAAATCCAACTTATCAACTTTTTCATGGATAATGCTTCTGTTGTTGTGCTGTTTTATATATGTTAAAGGATTTTCTCTGGGAGAAAAAAATGGCATAGATGATAGAGGCTCTGTTCATCCCTCTTGCAACCAAATCAAAGTTGTGACAGAAATAGGGAGCAAATATCAAGGAAAATTGCCTGGGATCTAATGAACAAGCCCTACAACTAGGGAAAGAATTAAGAAATCACCTTGCAATGGGAGGAGGTAGGACAAGGCGAGGGTGCAAAGCTCCGGGGTCTCAAGGGGCTGAGTGGGACAGAGGCCATAGCAGTGGCAGCTGGCAGCTGCAGACGGTTCTTAAAGGGACTATGTCCCAGACTGGACTTTCAGGGTGACGACTCTGTTTGCTCTGAGCATCAGCACCCAGTGGGCTTCACAAGAGGCACCAGGAACTTACAGGGGGGCATTGAGTTGTCAGAGTGAAGGCCAGAGGCAAAACTCACTTTGTACAGAAGTGTTAGTGGTATCCATTGCTCCTCTATTGAGCCATACAGAAGGGCTTGGCACAAATTATTCGACGTGTCAGAAAACTCATGACATATAACCAAAAATACTTTATCTGGCAAAGCTATCATTTAGAGTCGAAGGACAGATAAAGAGCTTCCCAGACAAAAATAAGCTAAAGGAATTTATCATCGCCAAGCCAATATTACAGGAAATGTTGGAGGGACTTCTTTAAGAAGAAAAAACATGTATCAAAAACAGGAATAAAAAATGATAACAACTGCATTCCTATCAACAAGTACCTTTAATGGAAAAGAATTAAATGCTTCATCTAAAAGGTAGAGTGGCTGAATGGATAAGAAAACAAGACCCCTACATATGCTGCCTACAAGAGACTCACTTCAGATTAAAAGATATACACAATCTAAAAGGAAGGGGATGGAAAAATATATTGTCTTGTTGTACCCAGAGGGTATTGAGCTTAATGAAATGGGTCAAATAAAGACAAATACAGCATGATTTCATGTACATGTGGATTCTAAAGAACAAAATCAATGACAACAACAACAACAACAACAAAAGTGGAAATAAACTCATAGATACAGAGAATATTTTGGGGAATACTAGATGGAAGGGGGGTTGGAGGAATTGCAAAAAAAGGCAAAGGGATTAATAAATACAAATGGATAGTTGCAAATACACATGCAGATGTAGAGTGTAGCATGAGGAAGATGGTTAATAATGTTGTAATAAATACGTAAGGGGGAAGAGGGGTACTAGATTTGGTGGGGTGATCAGTTTGCGAGTTATGTGGATCTCTGATCACTATGCTATACAACTGAAACTGGTAAATCATTGTATGCCAACTATAATGGAAAAAAAACTCATGGAATTATACAATGTGAATACAAGCAACTAACTGTATATTTTATTTCAAAAAACCTGGAAAAAAAAAGAAGAAAAAGATTTTTACATAAAAAAACATGTTTTCTGCAAATAAAAATAACATTATTTCTTTTTGGCCAAACTTTATGCTAGCTAGCTGGCTATTTATTCATTCATTCATTCAGTCAGTCAGTCATTTATTTATTTGCTTTATTGTGCTGGATAGGACTTCTGACACAATGCTGAACAGAAGTGGTGAGAGCTGTTAATCCCATCCAGTGGATGTTTTATATAGTTTCTATTTCTCTGCTGAAATTTTCTACTTGTTTATTTATTATTGACATTTTTCCCTTTATATGGTTGAACATAGTTATAATAGTGGCTTTAAAATTCCTACTTGCCAAATGCAACATCTATATTATATTTAATTGATTTCCATTGATCGCTTTTTCTTTAGAATATAGATCATATTTTCATGTTTCTTTGTATGTCCAGTAATTTTGGATTATATCCTAGACAAACTCTGAATAGTGTTTTTATTTGTGTGTATGTGTGGGCAGTTAACTTAGGTGGACTCATACTCCATGCTCTGTGTCCTCTGTGGTGAGTTGTAGCCAAAATAACTGATAAATTATTTCAAATTTAGCTGTGTTCCTTGGAGTCTGCAACACATATTTGTAGTTCAGGGACCAGCCAGAGTTTATATACATATTTTCTGGTGTTTCTCTTTGCCACTCTCTCTACTCCTGGATTTTCCTTTTTAATTTCCAGATGCTTTGAATGTCCCCAATTCTATTCTCTGGTACTTCAAGCCAGTTAGACTACAGATTTTTTATTCTAGTTTTAACTGTCCTGTGTAGGTGCTGACTGAGACTTGCTCTGAGACAAATAGTTATAAAAATGAGAAAATCTACAGGTATCAAAAGCAAAAATAGACAAATGGGACTACACCGAATTTAAAAGCTTTTGTACATCAAAGAACATAACAGAATGAAAAGACAACCTATGGAATGGGAGAAAAATCTTTGCAAATAATATATTTTATAAGTAGTTAATATCCAAAATATATTTTTAAAAACTAGAACTCAAATAACCCGATTTAAAAATGGGCAAAAACCTTAAATAGGTATTTTTTCAATAGGTACTTGAATAGGAATATTATGATACCTTTTCGTTTTCAGAGTGCTAATGTAAATGGTATTGTGTTTTTAATTTCAAATTCTACTTGTTCATTGCTGGTCTGTAAGAAAGCAATCAACTTTTGTATGTTAACCTTGAATCCTGTAACCTTGCTATAATTGCTTATTTTTTTCCCCAGAAGTGTTATTCGCTACATTCTTTTAGACACTCTGCAGATAGACACTCTGTCATCTGCAAACAAAGAGAATTTTGTTTCTTCATTTCCAATCTGCATACTTTTTATTTTATTTTCTTGTCTTAATGCTTTAGCTGGGACTTTCATTATGATGTAGAAAAGGAGTGATGAGAAACGATGTTCCTGATTTTAGCAGGAAAACTTCTAGTTTCCCACCATTAAATGTGATGTTAGTCATAGGTTTGTTGTTGCTGTTTTGCTTTGTTTTTGTAGATATTCTTTCTCAGATTGAGGAAGGTTTCTTTTATTTTTAGTTTATTGACAGTTTTTATAGTGAATGGATGTTGGATTTTGTCAAATGCTTTTAATGCATCTCTTGATATGATCATGTGATTTTTTCTTCCTTAGCCTATTGATGTGATAGATTATATTAATTTAATTTTGAATGTTGAACCAGCCTTGCATACTAGGGATAAACCCTACTTGGTTGTGGTGTATAATTCTTTTTATACATTGTTAGATTCAATGTGCTAATATTTTTTGAGAATTTTTGCATCTATGTATGTGCAATATATTAGTCTGTAGTTTTCTTTTCTCACCATGTCTTTGGTTTTTGTGTTAGGCTAATGCTGGCCTCATAAAATAAGTTAGGATGTATTCTCTCTGTTATATCTTCTGAAAGAGATTGTAGAAAATCGGTATGATTTCTTCCTCATATGTTTGGAAGCATTCACCAGTGACCCCATCTAAGCCTAGCACCTTCTGTTTTGGAAGGTCATTAGTTATTGATTTAATTTCTTTAATAGATGGAGGCCTATTCAGATTGTCTACTTCTACTTGTGTGAGTCTAGGCAGATGTGTCTTTAAAGAATTGGTCTATTTTATCTAGGTTATCTCATTTGCGGGCATAGAGTTGTTCAAAATATCTCTTTATTATCTTCTTAATGTTTATAGTGACTATAGTGATGTCTCTCCCATTTCTGATATTAGAAATTTGACTCTTCTTTTTTTTTTCTGTGTTAGCCTGGCTAAAAATATCAATTTTATTGATCTTTTCAAAGAATCAGCTTTTGGTTTTGTTGATTTCTCTACTGATTTCCTGTTTCGATTTCATTGATTTCGGCTCTACTTTTTATTATTTCTTTTCTCCTGTTTACTTCGGATTTAATTTGCTCTTTTTCTAGTTTCTTGAGGTGGAAGCTTAAATTATTGATTTTAGATCTTTCTATTTTTCTAATATATGCATTCACTGATATAAATCTCCCTTTCAGTACTGTTTTTGCCACATCCCTCAAATTTTGACAGATTGTATTTTCATTTTCATTTAGTTCAAACATTTTTTTTTAAACGTTCTTTTGAGATTTCTTTTTTGACCCTTGAGTTGTTTAGAAGTGTGCTGTTTGATCTCTGTTTAATTTTATTGGGGTCTGAGAGCAGACATTGTATGATTTATATTCTTTTACTTTTTTGTTGAGATATGTTTTATGGCCTGGAATGTGATCTATCTTAGTGAATGTTCCATGTGAACTTGAGAAGAATATGTATTCTGCTATTGTCAGGTGAATTAGTCAATAGATGTCAACTATATCCAGTGGATTGATGGTGCTGTTGAGTTCAATATGTCCTTACTGATTTTCTGTATGCTAATCTGATAGAGAAATGTTGAAGTTTTCAACTCTAATAGTGGATTTATCTATTTCTCCTTGAGGTTTCTTTCAACCTTTGCCTCACATAGTTTGACATTCTGTTGTTAGGTTCATATTCATTAAGTGTTGTTATGTCTTCTTGGAGAATTGACCTTTTATCATTAATAATGCTCCTCTTTATCCTTGATAACTTTCCTTGCTCTGATATCTGCTCTGTCTGAAATTATTATAGCTACTTCCACTTCTTTTGGATTAGTGGTAGCATGGTATATCTTTCTCCATCCTTTTACTTTTATTCTATATGTGCTTTTATATTTAAAGTAATTTTCTTATAGATAATATGTGGTTGGATCTTTTTTTTTTTTTACACTCTGACAATCTTTGTCTTTTAATTGGTGTATTTAGGCCACTGACATTTAAAATGATTATTGATAGAGTTGGATTAATATCGACCATATATGTTAGTCTTTTCTATCCATTGCCTTTGTTCTTTGTTCCTATTTTTGTCTTGTGGCGGGGGAGGAGTGTGTTTATTGTGGTACAAAACATATAACATGAAATCTACCATCTTAATAAAATTTTAAGTGTATATACAGTAGTGTTAACTATATTGTCGTACAGCAGATCTCTAGAACTTTTTTATTTTTCACAATTGAAAGCCCATACCCGTTGAACAGCAATTCCTTATTTCTCTCTCTCCTTAGGTCCTGGCAACCATCATTCTATTTTCTACTTCTATGGGTTAACAACTTTAGACACCTCATATAAGTGAGATCATGCAGTATTTGTTCTCCTGCGACTGGCTTATTTCACTAAGCATAATATCCCAATGTTCATCTGTATTCACCATATGACAGAATTTCCTTATTTTATGAGGCTATTATTACATTGTATATATATACCACATATTTTTAAGTTGGCATACAATATTATATTAGTTTCAGGTGTACAACATAGTGATTAGACATCTATATAACTCACACAGTAATCACCCCAATAAATCTGGTATCCATCTGACACCTTACATAGTTATTATAATATTATTGACTATATTCCTTATGCTATACTTTATATCCCCATGTCTATTTTGTAACTACCATTTTGTACTTCTTAACCCCTTCCCTTTTTTTGCAACTCCCCACCCCCTCCCATCTGTAACCCTCAAAATGTTCTCTGTATCTATGAGTTTGTATCTGTTTTTGTTTGTTTGTTCGTTTTGTTCTTTAAATTCCACATGTACATATAATCATATGGCATTTGTCTTTCTCTATCTGACTTACTTCACTCAGTATCTATTCTTCCCCTAAATTCATTGAGCATCCTTATAACGAGTGTTTTGAACTATGCATCTGATAGATTGCTTGTCGCTCCCTTGTTTAGTTCTTTTTCTGGAGGTTTGTTCTGTTCTTTCATGTGGGACATGTTTCTTTGTCTCCCCATTTTGGCTGTTTCCCTGTATTTGTTTCTACGTATTAAGGGCTCCTAAGTCTCTCAGTCTTAGTAGAATGGCTTTATGTAGTAGGTGTCTTGTGGCACAGTAGCACAGACTTCCCTGGTCACCTGAGCAAGGTGCTCAAGGTGTGTCCCTTGTATGGGTTGCATGTGCACTCCTGATACTGTTGAGCCTTGGTTGCTGTTTGCATGCAGATGGGAGGGATTGACCCTTGGGCTGATTGGTTGTGAGGACTGGCTGGTGAAGGGCTGACTTTATGGAGCAGGATTCACGTTAGCAGGGCTCTGGTCCTTGCCCAGTCTGTCCTTTAGATGTGTCCTCCTCAGATGCAGTCCTGGGTTGTGCTCCAGCTCCACTGCTGGTCGAAGCAGGCCACTGGGTGTACCCACCCAAGGGCCTTTTGGGAGGGACCCAGCTGCAGGCCAAGTTCGGCCACAGCCTGTGCACTTCTGGGGCCACCTGGTAAGAGTCACTAAGTAATCACAGATGGCTGTCACTCGTGCTGAGCTTATAGGTGCCTCTAGAGGCCAAGCCAGAAACCAAGGCCAGCTGCTACTAGTACTGGGCTTGGCGCTGCTTAGCAAAAGGTATGGGCATGCCAAGTCCATATGCTGCTTCTTTGGGTTTTGTGAGCTTTTGAGAGATTTTAGGAAAGTCTGCAGCATGAGCCAAGACAGGCCATTTGTATGGAATGAACCGCTAGAGGCAGCTTGGGTGAGCACACAAGTTGGGGGAGGCAAGGTCTCATGCAATCACCTGGGCAGAGCAACCTGTGTTATCCAGGTTGATGGAGACTCAGATATGGTGGCCGTGTGCATCTGCATGCTGGGAAAAGGAGAAGCCTCAACCAAGAAGCAATGGATACTGCCAGCACTTCTGTTTGGGAAAAAGCCATCTCTCCAGCCTTCATCCTGAAGCCAGATGACTCAGTGTCTCCTCATATGTCCCTGGCATTCCTCAAGCAGCTACCCCAGTGCTGGAGCTCAGAGTGAGTGAGTCTGTCAGCTTCTAAGTTCACACGTAGATCCCTTAACAGGAACACCTGCAACTCCCACAGGCTTCTGTCTCACTCAGCTGCAATCTCCACTGGTTTTCATAGCCAGATGTTATGGAGACCTCTCTTTCTGGCACTAGAACCCTGGGTTGGGGAGCCCAGTGCGGGGCTGGGACACCTTACTCCTCAGGGGTGGGAGGGAGCTCTGTAGCCAAGACAGCCTCCTGATTCTTGACTGCCACACATGGTTGTGAGACTGGACCATTTCATGTCTCCACTCCTCCTACCAGCCACGAGGTGATCTCTTATGTATGTCTCCAGTTATAGGACTTCTGTTCAGCCAGACCTCAGATGACTCCCAGTGATAGTTGCTCTGTAGTTTCTTTATGACTTTGGAGTGCTTGCAAGAGGAGGCATGCATAGCAACTATCTTATTCACCATCTTGGCTGGTCTGATATATCACATTTTTTAAATGCCGTCATTTGTTGATGGATGTTTAGGTTGTTTCTTCCTCTTGCCTATTGTGAATAATGCTGCAATGAGTGCAAATATCTCCTCAAGACTCTGTTTCAAATTCTTAAGAATTAAGATTGCTGGATAATATGGTAGTTCTGTTTTCAATTTTAATTTTTGGAGGAAGTTCCTTTCTATTTTCAATAGCAGTTATACCATTTTACAATCTGACCAACAGTACAAAAGCGTTCTAATTTCTCCACATCCTCTGCATATTTTCTATTTATAGTAGTCATCCTAATGAGGGTGAGGTTATATCTCATTGTGGTTTTGATTTGCATTTCTCTGATGATTAGTCATGTTGAGTATCTTTACATATAACTATTGGCTATTTCTATACCTTCTTTGGAGACATGGCTATTCAAGTTCTTTACTCATTTTAAAGTCAGGTTACTTGTTTTTTTCTTACTGAGTTGTGGGGGTTCCTTATTTATTTACTTTGATATTAATATCTTATCATATATATGGTTTGCAGATATTTTCTCCCATTTCACAGATTAACTTTTATGTTTGCTGTGCAGAAGTTTTTTAGTTTGATGTAGTTCACTTGTCTATTTTTGCTTTGTTGTCTGTGCTTTTGGTGTCATATCCCCTGCCTTCTGTGGTTTTAAGTGAGCATTTTATATGATTCCATTTTTATATGATTCCATTCTCCATATCCTTTCTTAGCATATCACTAACATTAAAAAAAAAAACAACTTGTTTAGTGGTTGCCCTAGAGTTTGCAATATACACTTACAGTTTATTCAAGTCCGCTTTCAAATACTATAGCACTTCACTTGTAGCACATGTTCGTTACAATAACAAAATATTCTAATTCCTCCCTCTCATACATTGTATCATTTCTGTAATTAATTTCAGTTAGATATAAGCATATGTGTGTATGCATACGTATATACATACATGCATACATACATACATATATATGTAACATAATTTAATAGATGGTTGTTATTATTTTGAACAAACTTATCTTTCAGATAAATTAAGAATAAGGAAAATAAAACTTTTAATTTTTTCTTTATTTATTCCTTCTCTAAAGCTCTTTCTTTCTTTATGTAGATCTGTCTGATCTATATAATTTTTTTTTTCTCTCCAAAGAACTTCTTTTAACCTTTATTCCAAGGCAGATATATTGGAAATTAATTCTTTTAATGATTGTTTGAGAAAGTTTTTACTTACCTTTTATTCACCTTTGAAAGATAATGTCACAGGATACAGAATTCTAGGTTGATGAATTTTTTTCTCTCAACACTTGAAATATTTTACTCCACTTTCTTCTTGCTTGCATGGTTTCTGAAAAGTTGGATAGATTTCTTATCTATGTTTCTTAGTAGATAAGGATTTTCCCCAACCCTTTAGCTTCTTTCAAGAGTTTTTTCTTCATATTCAATATTCTGCAATTTGAATATGTTAGGCTTACGTGTACGTTTGTGGCATTTAGCCTGCTTGCTATTCTCTGAGTTTCCTGAATCTGTGGTTTGGCGTTTGACATTAATTTGGGGAAATTCTCAGTTATTATTATTTCAAATATTTCTCTGCTCCTTTCTCTCTTCTCCTTCTGGTATTTCCATTACACGCACATCACACCTTTTGTACCTGTACCACAGGTCTTGGATATTCTCTCTCTCTCTCTTTCAGTCTGTTTTCCTTTGGCTTTCTGTTTTGGAAGTTTCTATTAAGGTATCCTCAAGCTCAGAGAGTCTTTCCTCACTTAGGTCCAATCTATTAATGAGCCTATTAAAGGCATTATTCATTTCTGTTAAACAGTGTTTTTCTTTTTTTTATCTTTTGCCTTTCTTTTTATTTTTTCTTAGAATTTCCATCTGTCTGCTTACATTGCTGATCTACTTTATCTAATAGAGCTCTTAGAACATCAATCATAGTTGTTCTAAATTCCAAGTCTGATGATTCCAACATCTCTGCCACATCTGAGTCTGGCTCTGATGCTTCCTTTGTCTCTTCAGACTCTGTTTTTTGCCTTTTAGTATGCCTCGTAATATTTTCTTATTAGCTGGACATTATACCCTGAATAAAAGGAACTGGAGCACATAGATAGATCTTTAGTAATATGATGGTGTGAAGTGAGGTGTCAGGGGAGGGGAAGTCTTCTACAGTCCTGTGATTAGGTCTCAGTCTTCTAGTGAGCCTGTGCTCCTGGATGGTTAACTCACAAGTGTCCCTCAGTTCCCCACTCTCATGCCTTAAGTAGAACAAGATGTCTAGAGTGGCTGAGGTTGAATAATTTTTTCTCCCATGAGGAAGGTTAAAGTAGGCTATTTCTCCTTCTCACATGGAAGGCCAGAGCAGGCCACAGTTAGGTATTTCCCTTCCCTCATTGGTTGGACTCTTATATGACCTCAGTAGGTTTGACTGGTAAAATAGTTCCCCTGAGGGCAGGCCTTGTTAGGAAAAAAAAAAAAATAGGTGCTCTGGCACATTTCAAAATGATTCCTTATCCCGTCTCCTTGCCAAAAGCATGAGGAGATTTTTCTCTGATATTCACTGTGAGAACCTGGTTGAGATCCTAGAGGTAAAACTGATAAAAGTGTGCCCCACCCCTCACTGAGTTTTTAACTGTCAGGCTTGTCTATTCTGAGCCTCCAGCAATTGGTCAGTTACAGTTTAGGTTTTCCTAACTTGATCCGGGTTCCCATGGCAGTTTCTGCTCCAGTAAGTATTCCCCTGACTGCTTTTCCAGTTTTGGGGGCAGTAGTTTGCCTTGTGACTTCATTTCTCCAATGGATCTAAGATTTATTGATTTTTCAGTTTGTTCAGGTTTTTACTTATCAGAATGGAGTAATGACTTCCAAGCTCTTTAGGTGCCAGACCAGAAATTAGAAGTCTCTGATGCGCTTTCCATTCTTGATATGCACAAAGGTCCAGTTTACAGTCTCTTTTAGCCTTTATAGTAGCCATCGAGCAAGGACCTGCTATTTCTGCCATAGTATTAGGTAGCAGCTGAAATGTGAGTGACACATGCCCACAGTCCTTGGAGCTCACCAGGTCACTAATCACTTTCCTAGAAGAAATTATCTGAGATCAGTGGTAGTTCGTAGTTGAGAAATTTTGCCCTCTAGGGAACATTTAGAAATGTCACACTTTTGGTATCACAACTGAGGAAGCTGATACAGGCATCTAGTAAGTAGAAGATGCTACTAACCACCCTACATTGCACAGGACAGCAACCCTTCCCCCTCCCCTAGCCCACATACACATGCAGCAAAGAATTATCCAGTCTTAATGTCAATGGCTGAGGTTGAGAAACCCTGTCCTAGATTAACTGTGAGGTTTTCTTCCCATACTCCCACCTCTCCCTCATCTTCAATGAAGCCAGTGTTGAACCAACTTGATGCCTTGAATGCTTGATGCCTTGAATTTTGCAACCTTAAAATTCAAATTTTCTCTTGATTATTGTTTGATCTTGTCACCATTATTAGGCTGCCAGTCAAGATTCAGCCAACATTTTACTGCAGGCAGCATGATCATAATCATTCCTTCCTCTTTTTATCTTGCTTCATTCATTCTTACTAAATATTAATTGAGCTCTTAATACATACCAGGTACACTACTTCTATATGAGAGAAGGATTGTTATCTCTGTTTTCACAGGTGAGAAAGCTGAAGCTCAGGGAGGTTAAGCCATGTAACCCAAATCACACAGCTCAGATCTGCCTTGTCAGTCAGATACACGTGTGCAGAGAAGCCACCATAGCCCTTCTTTCTGCTGGGACTTGTGAGTGCCCAGATGCTCTGGCTAACTGAGGCTAGCTAGTATCAGCATCTGCCAAAGTTGAGGAGGTAACATGGTCATGGCAAAGAGAGGAATAAAACCCAATGTTCCAAGTCCCCACCCAGGTGCTCTGCAGGCCTCCCAGAGAGTGTGAATGGGTTTTGATGGGGATAATAGTCTCTCTCCAAACACACTCACTACTAGCCTTTCTTATTGAGCAATTCAGCTTTCAAATGCTGGGTACATTAGACCAAAGGATGGGTGTTTTGTCTTCTTTTTCCCCCTGCCTTTTTCTTTTTTTAGGGAAAGCAATTTGCTCCTTTCTGATTTAGAATGAAATCTGGCAAGTAAGTGCTTGTTCTCCCTCCTTCTCTTGTTCCCCACCCTTCAGTTAAAAAAAAAAAAAAGTTGTGGGGGGAGTAAGGGGGAATAAGAACACAGGATCCATGCTAAGCAAAACTATTTGCATAAGCTGTACACTTGGTTCTTAGAGCCTGCGCTGATCTAACCTATGACAAATTCCTCCGTCTCGGCTACCTGCCAGCTGCGTTTTCATCGGGGCTGGCAAGACAACTGAAGTCTACATTCTGTACTAATTAACGACCTTCAGGGAGAAGACCACCAATTGCAATGCCAGCACACTTCGCTTGTTAAAGGGGACAGGGGGCCTTGTTGGACAAGGCCCAGACTTTTTTCTTTAGGGTGGTGGGTGGGTAAGCAGGCAAGGAGAAGTGAGGAGTGGACCGGTGGGAGAGGGATATGCAGTAAACATACCAGAAAGACAAACTAAGTTGTAGTAACAGTTAAGAAGACATCTGCACATACCAGAACATTATGATGAGCCCTGGCTTTTGCAGGGTAACCCTTAACCCTGTAGCAAGTAGGAAAGTGTCCTGGGAACAAGGGGCTCTCTTTTGGGAGGAGGACTCCTGGTGACCCTGAGAGTTGTGGGCAGAGCCCATGTTACAATGGGCAGCCCTGTCTGAAAACATCAGGCTACCTTACTCCATGACACCGTGGTGGGAGTAGCAGTTTTGCCAGCCAACCTCACCCACAACACAGATAATCATCAGCGTTAGTAGTATCATCTTCTGGTGCAAAGATCACAGTTGTGACTAGAAGCCATGCAGGGAGAAAAAGATTCTACCAATTCATTTTTCTTTACTCCTAAAGTGTCGGGGGACATAATGAGAGGACATTCTTACAGAACATTTGGTATAGAGAGAAGAATCCCCCATCATCTCACCATCTAACTCAACTACTCCTTTGCATACTGTTTTATACTGTCTTTGGCCACTTATGTGAACTCTTGTAGCCATCTTTCTTCTCTTTCTTCACCAGGATGGAGAAGACCTCCAACTACGACACATTAAGATGTGGAGGGAATCCTGAGATCATTTCACTGACCCTCCTGGATCCCAGAATTACTTTTCAGAAACTAACCCTAGGTGGGTAATGACACAGTTAGTTTTTAAAGAATGAAAGGAGATCCCCCAGGGTTCTGTCTTACCCACTCATATGTGGAATGGCATAGGAAAGGAACCTCTTTGTGGGGAGGATGTAGGCCATGGGCTCCTGGCTGATGCTCCTTCTCTCAGGACCTCCCTCTCACCTGCCCAGCAGTGCCACTGCTTAAGGGAAAATCGAGCCCTCTCTCTTCCAGTTCACCCCCTCATTACTCTAGTCTCCAAAGTTTCTGACGTGGAACTAGTTCCCTTCTTTGATGCACATCCATTTGAACTGGGAGAGGTAAAAGAGGGACCAATTATCCTTTCTCTCAAGAGGAGCCTGGAGTAGAAAGATGGGGTGCCCCTCTGTTCACCTCTAGCCCCTACAGGCCCCCAACCACCCCCATATCACCAGCCCATGCTTCATTAAGGGAGCACAATGTGTCCTCGTGGTTGCCTGCCAGCCGGGATGTCCTGTGTGACAGCAGATGCAAAGAGAATGAACAGGCGGCTGAAAGAGCTGAGGACAAAAAGAGCACATTGTCCAGAGCTCTGAAAGGGCTGCCTGAGAGGGGACATATGCATCTGAAAAAAATACCCCAGTGAGTCTCCCCCCTGCTGGCCTCAGCCCGCCCTCACCCAAAACTTCAACTGATATTGCACAATGGTGTCCCCAAGCCAGGCAGGGCCAGGCCAGCTCCAGGCTAACAGCGGGGATGGGAGGTAAGGGTCTCAGAGGCAGAAGTTCCCTCTGGGAAATTCCCCACCCTTGTTCCCTATCTGTCGTGGAACCACAGAAGACTAGAGCCGGGAGTGTCTGTAGAAATCACCTGACCCAACCCCCTCACATTAGAGATGAAAAGACTGAGAGGCTAGGGAAACATGACACGCTACAACTGAAGTAGATGCAGAGGCTGCTGGAGCACTAAGTCCTCCCACTTCCCAGTCTGGTACTCTTTTAATTCCAATAGCTTTCCATCCAGAGGATGATGATGGAATTTCCAAAAGGGCTAGATATTTTCACTGAACCTTCTCTCTGCCTCTCTGCTAGGGTATGGAGCCAAAACTCAACTCTGGGAAGTGATTGTGTCATACTCATGAGAATCCCAAGGCTTGGTTGCATTTGCGAGACTGGGGCCCCAAGAAATGGGAGAAGAAGTAAAAGCTCGCTTACAAAGAAGCTGCTTTTTTGGGAGAGACAACTTCATGGTTTTGCAAAAGGAAAAGGACATGAGTTTACAAGTCAAACATAAGAGTCCAAGTCCTCAGTTCTGTTTTGTGAACTTAGGCAATCCATGACACTTCCATAAGCCTCAGCTTCAACTTTAGAAATTCGGGGCTAATGCCATTGGCAATATTAATACCCTTCTCCATGCCAACTGCGATACTAACACTACTATTAGCAATACTCGCCCTGCCTTCCCAGAAGGCCACTTGAAGATCAAATGTGAGACCATGAGTGAAAGCTCTTTGCAGAGGATAGAGCACAGTACAAATTAGAGTTTTATTTTTAACGTTAGAAAGCTTGGGGAAAGCTGCCATGGCCCAGGACCATATTTCTTTGTGGGATATTTTCTAACCAGTAATTGCTTAGACTTTTGAGTTAGACTTTTTGGAGAAGGGGAGGATGACTTGATGAGAGTCAAGGTTCTTTTTAAAATCAGCTGTAAATTTGATAATGCCTCCTTTTAACCATGAAGGGCAGAGTAAGCTCTCCTAGTCAAAGAAAGTGACTGCGGGATTGCTCGCCTTTTAGCCTTTCTCCAGTGAATTTTCTGATGTGAGAAAGTTCCCCCTCCACCTGGGGCCACTTCCTCTTTCTTCCTCAGCCCCTCCCAAGGTGGACTTAAGTAGACCCCACAGACTCAGACTGCATCCCCTGGAGAAATGAGCTCACTGGCTGTATGCTAGCAGATGTGAGGAAGTCTGTGTGGTCTCTCACAACAGCTGTTCAGAATTCTTTCCCCTGAAAGTTTCCATTCTGTATATGGGGAGGTGGGCAGGGGGGAAGGGCAAGACGGCAGGCGAGGAAAGAATGTCGGCTCTCCACCCTGTTTTGGAACCGTTTTGTTTCTTTGAGATCTCAATGTTTCAGAGACATTGTTCATGCTGGAAGATGTCATAAATGAGTCTGTTTTGTTCCAGATGTATGACACCAGGGTCTCCGACTCAGATTATACACATTATGTTGCCATGTCAACACACAGACACACACACACACACACGTGCACACACACACACACACACATGCGTGCGTGCACACACACTAGTATTCCAAACTGTGCTCTGTGCTGGAGAGGAAACAAGGGGCCTAAGAGAAATAACTTTTTCTCTCAAAAGAATTTCCCATTGTGAAGTCAGTAACATATTCCTGATTCATTTAGAAGCCTGGTAAATGTCACACTGTCCAGAGCAGAAGTTCTCTTTGTACTGGGCTGGTCAGAATAGGTTTTGTGGCGAAGGTATGACCTGCGCTGGCTGGGATGGAGGATATAACTCGGGCAAAAGGGTGGGATGAGCCGGTTTCTCTCACCCCCATGCATCCTACATATGTCCAGAAGTCTACCTAATGATTCCTGGAGCTGCGAAGGCCAATGGAGAGCCAGCCGGCTTATCCCTATCTCCAAACAGGACCATGATCAAATCATCCTCTTTTGTTTGTAAAGCTTACCCCCCAAAATTTCTAGAATTTCTAGTAAGTTGCTCTAGAGTGTTATGACCGTAATTGTCAACAAATCTTTTCTCATATTTGCTTTTAATTGCTTTGGCAGGCATTGTGTTCACAGCCTGAACTTAGGGAACTCATGGCCCCACAGATGTACTATAAGGTGAAAGGGTCTCACTCAATGAACACTTTTGGACACCTACAGTGTGCCAGGCTAGATGTCGGACCCTGAGCATTCAGAGATAAATTAGGATTTTCTTGCCTTCAAGATGCTCACAGTGTAGTAAGCATAATGTCAGAAAGTCTACCATACAGTGTAGGCAAAAAGAATTCACAAGAAAGTTACTAAACCCTGCTTTGAGATTGGAAGACAATAAGGAAGGCTTTGTGGAAGAGGTTATAGCTGTGCTGGGCTTTGAAGAATGAATAGGGTTTTGTCAGGTAGACAAGGGAGGAACTGGCATTCCAGGCCCAGGGATCAGGTGTGAATGCATAAGGGGTGAACGAGCACCAACTCTGACTTCCTTCAGGATCTTACTCTCAGTCAATCAGCAAATGCTAAAATAATAATAAATAAATGAATGAACATGTAAATAACTTAGCACTTCACAGAATTGTCCAGGGGATTTGAAAATCTTATAGATACAAGTACTCAGATTGTCTTTTATTAATTGGTTGGTGTCCAAGACAGAGTGTCTAGGACTGATGATGAGTGTGAAAGTTCCTAGCAGAATGCCCAGCATGCTGAGTGCACTTGATCATGCACTTCTTCATAGACCACCCTGAGTAAGGGGTTCCTATGCGAGGTTATGAAAGCTTTAGCTAACTCCATGAAACCTGGAATAATAACAAGAGGAGGGAGTATGAGTTTGATGTGATGAAAGTGAGGCATGTTTGTCTACTGTGTGGCCCTTGGTCTGTCCTCAAGTGTTTCTGTTATATCACCTAAGTCCATTTTCCCTTCATCATTGGGCTGGAAGAGCAGAACAAGACAATAACAGTAACTGCAATAGCAATAGTAACTCTGGAAACTTACCGTGAACCAGACTTTCTCAAAGAACTTCATATTTATTAACTCAATTAACCCTTATGATTCTGTGAGGTAAGTGTGATTATGAGCCCCTTTTCATAAAAAAGAAAACTGAGGAGTATCATCAAGCAAGTGGCCCAGGGTCACATAGCTGAGAATTGTCAGAGCTGGAGTTGAACCCAGGCGGAGCAGTCCCTGCGCCTGGGATTCCAATCATGACCCTCTGGGTCTTCTTTCAATGATACAGCATAAGCCACAACCTTTCCCCTACCCCCTCAGTGCCCATTTGCTGAGTTTCAATAATAAGAATCATTGTTGTTATTATTATAACTGTCTTTCTTTCCTACCCTCCTGTCTTTACTTTTTCCTAATCTCAAGATAGAGCAGTGGTGGTGGTAGTGGTGAAGTATATACAGCTGGCAGAGAAAAAATAACATTAGAACGAGGATGGGGTAGTATCTTATACTGTTTGATGATTCGGTAGGGGTTCTGGGCATCTCCATTTCCTATGCAGTCTTTTCTTTTACTGGTGGGATTATAAGCTCCACTTCACCTCTCCAAAACCCTAAAAGAAAGATATCTCATTATGTAGATGAGTAACTGAGGCATGAGGACAAATGTTCATAGACCACACATAAGACCCTGAGAACATGAGGGAATAACAGTTCAGGAATTCTTATGTTATAATCTGACCAACAACCACACAGCTCATGTTACCAGCCCTGGGCCAGACTGAAAAAGATGGCAGCCACGTGGCACACAGGCCTTTGTTTCCTGCTCCCACATCCAGACAGATCTCACCAATCCATCATGCATTCTTTCTCATTGAGTTCGTGTGCTACCTCGGAAGACTTCTTATTTAGTGCTTCAGGTAGTTACTATCTCTTAATCTGACCCATGAGATAAAAGCCCCTTGACATCCCTAGACCAGCCATTAGCCATTTGAAGGCCTATTGGGATCCTGAGTTCTTTCCTAGATCTATAATCAATATAGTGTCTCCAGAGAGAGCTGGATATTTTCTCACTACAAGGCTGTTTGGTTAACTACTGTTTCTTCCCTATTCTATGGGACCAGGGCCAGAGGAATAAAATCTGAGCAGTGGCCTTACATTAGGTAAAATAAACACTTTGATTATGTGTCAGACCCTATTAGACATAAGATCCAACTATCCCTGAAGCTGAGTCTTAGAATTATGCAGGATATATTTGGACTGCAATGTGAATGGCAGCCCAGAGGGTTGAGCAGTACACACCTTGCACAACTGTACCCTGAGGCCCTCATTCCTCCCTCAGGCAGCTTATAGTCTAGTTAGGGAAAGGATATCTAACAAACAATCACAATTCAGTCTCATCAGCACTATCACTGAGGCATATCCAAAGAGCACAGAGAAGGAAGAAGCCAGTACCTCTCTACTTGGGAGCTGGGAAAGTCATCACAGCACAAGAGCCCTTCAAATTAAGCATTGAACACAAATGAGAGTTCCCCAAGTAGAGCAGGAAGTTAGGGGCATCTGGGCAGAGGGGCTGCAATGTGGAAAGGCATAAGACATGGTGAACAGTTCTTCATGTGTGCAGGGAGAAGAGGTGTGGGGCTGGTGGAAGTTAGCCTGGCCACCAGCCATCAGGTCAGGCACCTCCCAAGAATCCTCTTGTGTGCCACTCGGGGCTGTCGGGGAAGGAAATGTCTTCGGAGACAAGCATGTCCAATGCAGAGAAGAGATGGAGAGATTTACTTTTTCTTTTAAGGCAAAAACCCCAAGTCTCAGTCCCACAGTACATCAGTGTGTAGAAGTGAGAGCTACAATTCACAATTCATGCCTGTTTGCATGGGCCAGGGAAGGGAGGCTTTCTGGGAGTGGAGTGAGAGCAGGGCTGTTCCCAGAGGCTCCAGTCTCTGTTTGTGCAGACAGCATGGAATCCTTTCAAGCCATGATCATGTGGCATCCACTGTTGGCCTCCAGGAAAATTCATGACATGGTGAGCAATGGGCCAGCTTGGTCTGCCAAAGAAAGGGGCAGGCGTTCTGGAGCTCTTTGGCCATGGTGGTGGTTAATCCACTCGAGAGACCATATAGGCTCAAAGACCTTTAAGTTCAATCTCAAGCTGAATGTAAAAACAATCTCCAGGATGAGAAGATGGAAGGGAGAGAGGATTTTCAGGGACCATCCCTTTCATTCCAAGGACAAATAAATCCATCCCTAAGCCACATAAGTCCCCAGGCACTAAGCCGCAGAGAGAAGTGTCCAGCATCTTTGTCTAGGGATCTCCTGCAGTGGTGAGAAAAAGTACAGCAAGTACCAGTCACCTTAAGCCACAGGACAAACTCCGGCTGACCATGTGGGCCAGCATTGTTGCATCAAAACCAGAGTTGAGGTCCACATCACTGCTCCAAAAGCTTAAATCTCTGTCCTTGCCTGAGGAGAACCCAAAGTTCTCCCTGTGGCTTATTTAGATCCATCACCATCTCCACCGTCTTGCTGTAGTTCATCTACCACACTATTGGCCTTTTCTCGCTCCCCGTGGGCTACTCACTGTCCCCAAAGCCCCCCAAGCCCTCGGTGCTGTGCCTTCAGGTGGCAAAGCCCTTACTTCCTTCTTGTCTATTGAAAATGCAGCTACCGCCACAGCTGACTCACATATTGCCCATTCTAACAAAGCAATAAGCCATGATCCCTTTTCTCGTTCCTTCACATGACTGCACTGTTTCATTTGTATCTTATTTTTTTAATATATATTTTACTTTTCAATTATAGTTGACATACATTATATTAGTTTCAGGTGTACAACATAGTAATTAAACGTTTATATAACTTACAAAATGATCCGGCTGATATGTCTAGTACCCAACTGTCACCATACATGGTTATAACAATATTATTGACCAAATCCCCTATGCTATACTTTACAACCCCATGACTATTTTGTAACTACCAATTTTTACTTCTTAATCCCTTCACTTTTTTCACCCAGCTCCCAGATCCCCTCCCATCTTGCAACCATCAGTTTGTTCTCTGTATCTGTAAGTCTGTTCCCATTTCATTTCTAAAATAAAATTCTATTTATAAAATAAAAATACGGGCATTTGTATATTTTTCATTAGATTTCGAACTTAAGAACAGGAACTAATGCCCCACAGTGCCTTGATTAAGTGTCTCACATTCAG
>NW_024344240.1:21611652-21615974 GCF_902729225.1 Pteropus medius
GGAAGGAAGGAAGGAAGGGAGGAAGGAAGGGAGGGAGGAAAGGAGAAAGGAACTCATGTATTTTTTGAAGACTTCTCTGATAATGAGGTGATTTCTTCATCTTGAAGGCAAACCTTACAAATACTGCCTTCTAATGTGTATATAGTGAATTCTGTCTGAAAGAGAGCTCCTGTAAACCAGACGCTTTCACAAAGATATCTGTGTGTGATGTGGCATTACATATTTGAATACATGAAGATTACTTTTAATAAAATATGTCCTTATTTTTTTAAATAAAGATTTCTCAAGCACCTACACTGTGTCAGGCACTACAGTGAAAGGGACTCAAACATGGGAGCAGATGTGGGCTCTGTCTTCAAGAAGCTCAGAGTCTATAAGAAAAGAGAAGACATGAGCCAAAGCATTAAATGCAAGGCCAAAAATCCTTACATGTGGTAAGAGATGGAGAAGAGAGAGGATTCACCCCAGCTTTGTAGAGATGTGAAAGCAGTGTCTTTCTGCCTTGAAGGTCTGGGGAGGAATTGTAAGTCTGTTTGTTTATTGCCAAAGAATGCTTGCCTTGGAAGCTAGAGAGTGCCTCAGATTCAGTCCCAGTGATAAAGTGTCTCTAAACTGGGTCAGGGACAAAAACAAAGGACTGACGATACCATAAATAAAGAACTTACAGCGCAGAAGGTGTCAGCTCAAGCATTCGGAGGCTCTCTGTCAGGAAGAGAAAACCGGGAATGTAATGATTTGATGAGAGGTTTTGGAAGACATCAAATCCAATAAATCAATTAATTATTTAGTCTAGCACTTATCACTCCTCCATAGAGTATCACAACTACTTCTGAATTGATTTCTCCACCTTCAGTCGCTCCTTGGCCTTATCTATCCTCTACAGGATTGCAAGGTGCTTGCTTTGGTCACATACTCCCCTTCTTACAAACTTTCAATAGTTCTAAAGAAAAAGAATAAAAGTAAAATTTTAATGGGCTTTTAAAGTCATTTTCACAGCAGTCTGTTTTAACAAGACCTGATTCTGAGGCCTGCTAAGGTTAGTGAATTATTCCCATATGGCTGTCTCTCTCCCCAAGGAGGTATATTCCTTGCAAGGGCAAGGGCACTTCCTAACACATCCTCATAGCCCTCAGTTCAGAGTCTAGCACATAGAAGGTGTCCTAGAAATCGTGGAAAAGTAACATGTATCTTCTGAGTAAAGGCTGCTTGTCAAGTGGAGTGCTGGGTGTGGTGGAAAAGATCTCAGAATTAAATGTGTTACCAAGCATTTGTTTAGAGTCTATTGAAGGAGACAAAATTAACACATGCAGCAAGTGAGAATAATAAAGTGCTTGTCTGCAGGGTGCAGTTTCTAAAAGCAACACGAGCACAGACAAGGGAAAGAAGCTTTGGGTGGTCGACTTATGTGTCCTTCTATATCATATGTCTTCAGTAAGGCTGAACTCTTCCTTCATGTTGCTTGCATTATTCCTTATCTGTCCAGAAGTAAGTGGCCAGCAACCCAGGAGGATGAGAACGATGGTAACGAAGAAGATGATGACAATAATAACAACAAACCTATTACTCCTCATGACAATAATAACTAACATTTATTTAGGTGCCACTATGTGTCACACACTATTCTCAGCATTTTATATACTAGCTTATTTAATCCTCATAACAACCCAATGATAGATATCAGGAAGAGGTTGAAGTTGAGAAAATCAATTCAGAAGTTAATGCAATGTGTTAGATAACCCTATGAGATAATGTTATTAACCAGTTTCATAGAGGTGGAAACTGAGGCACAGAGAAGTTAGATAAGATTCTACTGCTTTAAAGTGACAGAGTTTGAACGCCCACGTGCACTAAGGCAGTCGAGAAGGTAGAGCTAGGGCTCCTGTACCTTGGAGTGATCTGCAAAGTGCAGAATGGGATTTCAGACCAAACAGGGAAATTCTTGGTGTCTTCAGCAATATCCTCCCTGGCTGCTGCTCCTTATTTGACCTTCCATGAGCTCTTTGGTTCTGTGATTAGCATGCTTTTCTCACCTACTTGGAAGAGCTCTCTTTCTCTGTATGCATTTTGTTTTAACATGCTTCCACCATCCTCCTGACCCTGAAGAAATGCCACATGCCTCTCATAGTGGTATACCAGTATGTCATTCCCCTCTCCTCCCTTGCCCCTTGGCTTGAATGGGCTCTCCTATAATACTGAGGATCTTTATGGTCTCTCTTTTACCCTAAAACTTTCTTTTCTTTTCCTCCTTTTCTTCATCCCATAAGGCATAAAACAACTGAGTCCAATAGCTCTTTTTACACGTAGATTTTTGAAGCGGATTCACAGAAAGGTACAGCCAGCATGATCCTGCTGGTCCAAGGCTTTGAGGGACTCACAACAACCAAGTTTAGTGCCATCTCTGACTTACTGTGTGACCTTGGGGCCAGACACTTACCCTCTCTGTGTCTCAGTCCCCCGCGGTGGGATCATAATATCTACCGCCAAGCAGTGCTTGGAGCATGAATGAATTATTATCCAGAATGCCCTCTGAGCTTCTGGGACAAAGGTGCTATGTTAATACACAGTATCCCTCTTCTTCTTCTTCTCATTAGTATTATTCAAACCCAGATGGCATTATTATTGTTGTTGATTGACAGCCCCGCATAGCCCCATTCATGGGTGTCAGAGAGCCAGGCGGTAGTTAACACAAGCAAAAACCATGTTTAAAACAAAGCCCAAGAAACACTCCAATAGTGTGTGCCTTGGGTTGCTATTAAAGCCAGAGCAGCTGCAGTGGCAACACGGAGGGACAGGGCAAGGAAATGCATCCCGGAGCACAAAGAGGGGAAAGTGGGCCTTGACACTGATCATATAATCGTGCTGGGCTTTTATAGACATTGGGAGGCCTCAAACAGAATAAATGCTTGAACTTTATCCACGGTTTACAGGCAGCGGCTGTAAAGGTCTTTGTTGCTGTTGCTGCCATATTAATGACCCAGCTTGGGGCGCTGCCGCCGCCGCCGGCCGCTTCTTCCAAAGAAAACAAATCAAAGTGAGTAACTCGATGTCCAGCAATGAGTTTTCCATTATATAAAAATAAGTATAAATCTTTCCCAGTTGGGCAGCCGTACTGCGACGTTGGAGGCTGGTGAAGGGGTCAAGGTGGCTAGACACTTTGAACCCCTGAACCAGCACATCAAAAAGAGGCTCCTTCTCTTTGTTAACTGCAAAAATAAACAGATTAAAATAAACTGTGGTGCTCTGGCTCTGTGGACAGTGTTTGCACCAAAGGAAAGAGAATGGGAGGACGCTGGCGAGGGATAATGAGGTCTTGTGACCTGGTTCTCTGTTACCTTTCCACTCTGCCTGGGCTGATAAAACTCCATGAGTAACTGATCCTCCACAAGCAGGGACATTAATCTTCAGCTACAGAGCACACCTTGCAACATTAGAGAAGTTTAGTCAAGGTGGTATCTTGTGGAGATGTAACTTAGTGCCTTGGAGGTTATAATAAATGATTGTCTGTAAATACTCTGATTGTCTTACAGAATTTGGGAGCTCTCCATAAGTGCTAGGAAGCTGAAAAGTGGAAGCAGCATACCTTTGATTGGGGAATTAATCAAATGAATGAATAGCCTGAGCTCCTAAGACATGGAAAAATGGATGAATTTGGGTAATTGGGCTGCAGAGAGGTGAGCATTTGAAATAAGGCCAGGTGGATGTGGAGGAAGGAAGTAGAGACATTGGAGCTAGAGAATAGAATGGCGGAGCTTGTCCCTGGTTTGTGAGTGTAGTGAAGGGCACAGCGGGGCAGAGATAGTATCGAGGGAAGGACATTAGATACTTGGAGGTCCAGGAAGTGGGGCCCTGGAAGGGGAGCCGGATGATTCCTGAGCGGCGCTGTTTATAGGGTCTGAGACTCCCAGCCTGTCCCACTCCCATTTTTCCTCCAGATGCAACAGAAAAAACCCAGCATGCTGCTTGGATGTGGTGCTTTTTCGCCCCTAAAACGGAGTTGTTCCTCCTTCCCCCTAAGCAAAAGAAAATGTGATTCTTCTGCCCAAACACTTTGTTTTCTTTTTATATTTTCTCATACTTCTCTTCCTCACTTTTTCTTTCACTGGATCCCTCCTGACTATTTTTTCTTTGCCACCAGTGAGCTTTAATCTATTCATTCATTCACTTAGTCAACATTATGGAATTCCTTCCCCCTCTACTTTCCAGAAATCATACAAGGCATTCTTGATGCTGCTATGGTAGGGTCTCTGTCCTGAAGCAGTTCTCTTTCCATCATCAGAGACAAACTGGTGCCGAGATAAGTGCTAATATAGAAGTAATCACAG
>NW_024344240.1:21616061-21628441 GCF_902729225.1 Pteropus medius
GTGGGGATGGTAACAGCAAAGAAAGATTCAGGAAGAAAGTGGTTGAGCTGAAACATGAAAACCATATGAGAATTATATGGAGAAGAAGGGGAAAGGATCTGATACAAAGAGGAAACATCATGTCCAAAGGCACGGAAGTTGGATAGAGAAGACTGAATGAGAATGAGAGCCAGAGCAAAAGCAAAGCAGGTGAAGAACCTGGCTCTGGGAATGATAGGCTCCCTGGAGAGGCTGGAGCAGAAAATGCGAGAGAGATGAGGCCAAAAGGTGGGCAAGGGCCAGATTGAAAAAGGCCCAATATGCCATAATAAGGAGTTCAGACTTGATGCTGAAGATACAGGAATCCACAAAAAAGTCTGAATTGTGAGTGGGTTGGGGGGCTGGGGACAAGATCAGATTAAAGAGAGGTCATTCAGGTCGTGAGATGAATAGACTGGTGGGTAGGGGTGTGAGGTGGAGGGACCAGTTGGTTAGAAGGCTGTCGTCATCTCCAGAGTAAGAGACAACCTACCCTGAGCTAAGCAGGAAGAGGGTAAAGCATATAGATTATGTGAAAAGGTGGAATTAGCTAAAGAGCAAGTCATGAGAAAAACAAGGAGAGGACGCCTCTCAGAATTCTAGCAAGTCTAGTAACTCCCTCCTCCAAATCACTCCTCTCATAGCTCTTTTCCTTGAAGTGTATACTTCAAACTTCCCTCCTTCAAACTCACTCTCCTTGCATCTCTGCTTTTGCTCAAGTCTCCCCCTCACACCTTCATCGCACATACATACATCACCACGGTTTCTAACAACTTCTCTAAACTCTCAAAACTCCTTCTCCAAATCTCATTTTCATTTTCTTTATTCTCTCCGTTGTCCAATGCCATGCTTTTCTCAGCTTGACACCACAATAGAGGATGAGCCGGCTCCTAGCCTTTTGCCTTAAGGGCTGCTTTGGAGAAAGAGTTGAAGGATTTTCCTGGAAGGCAGGATGATGGAGATTTGGGTTTAGGGAGGAGAGAAACCCAGACAGATGTGATCCAGGGTGAATTTAAGGCAGAAATAAAATTAAATTGGTTTTGTTTCTTCCCTGAAATAGTCCATTGGGAACAAATTGAATGTGATCTCTGGAGATTTTCACATATCATAGTCCTAAATTGGGGATTTTTCTTTTTTTAGTAAAGGAGAGAACCTAATTCTTAAGAGAACAAGAGAGAAGCGACTCTTCCTCTTGCCTCTCCCTGGCCACTGTGTGGGGTGGGAGCATAGCTTCTGATTTCAGACTTCAGAAAGACAAAGAGAAGCTTCTGAGGAAATATGAGGAGTCATTTCTGTGATTTTGATATTAACGAGTGGTTTATTCATCACCTGCTGATGTTCTGTTTGGCAATTACACATACATTATATTTCCTCTGATACTCACATCAACCTTATAAGGTAATTGTAATTATAATTCCACTTTAGAGATGAAGAAAACGAGGCTGTGAGGATTAAGAAGCTGGCCCAGGTCTGCATGAGTCCTCAGTCTTCAGTCTTTCCCACTCTGCCATATACTCCTTCCTCTCCTAAAATGTTAGAAATGGATCTCACTCTCTGGATTTTGCTTTCAGAGAACTGAAAATGTTTCCTACAGAATTTTGATATTTTCTCCAGATGAAATATTTGGTGTCCTGAGAAGGTTTTCAGTTTGTTTATTTGTTTTCATTTGTTTGTTTTTGAAGACAGCATCAAATAAAATCTTTCACTAATCCTATCTTTCAGTTCTTTCCCAAGACAGCTCCTCTGTGGAGCTAATCTTTGGAGGGATATGTTAGAATTATTTCCCAGGGCCTTCAAAAGGTGCAGAAATTCTGGAAGAAAATTGTTTAAACACTGCATGGGGACCAGAAGCAGGTTTGATGAGAAGTAGCTGAAGACATATAGACAGGAGAGTCCAATGCAGGGGTGCAGAAGGTAAGAGACAAGTGGAGTGCTTATCTTTCTGTCGTAACAGAAAGAAAAACATTAGAATATGAGAGTGGCTTTGGAACAGTAAAAACATAACCTTGAGAAGATTATTAGTAAAAATCTAAAGGGTCTCAAAGAAGCTGTTAGCAGAAGTCTGATATCCTCAAGAAGACTATTTGTCGTGGATTAAAGAAAAGTGAGGAAAATGTTACTGGAAAGCAGAGAGAAGCAGCTCCATTATGCAGTGACAGAAAGTTTAGCAACACTCTTGCCTGCAATAACGTGGAAAATAGAAAATGTACCTCATGAACTGGGTGATCTAGCTAAGGAGATTTCCAAGCAGGGTTAAAGGTCACTCTGGCTTCTTTTTCGCTGCTTATATTAAAATTCGAGGGGAAGAAGAATAAGCTCAAGAAAAAAAGTTAAATATAAGGGAGACAGAATCTGCCAAGTTTGAGAATCCTCTGCCCCTCAAGATGGAAAGCGATGTTAAATTAAAAATGCCTTCTGTACAAAAATTAAATTTAGAGAATGGTCAGAAAAACATAAGGTAAAGAAGAAACTAAGAGTGTGATTATAAAATTCTTTCTTAAGAGCTGAAAGATAGGCTAAGTAATACCTTAGAGAACTGTTCAGTCAATATGAAAACAAATTTAAAACAGGACTATTAAGAATCCTTAGCAGCTTCAGCAGAAGCTCAAGGTAAACGATGATTTATCATGAAGAGATTTGTGAACGTGGCTTTTTTCCTAATGGCGTGAACCACAGTAAGATTCATAGGAAGCTCCCAAAAGTTTTAAGAGAATCGTGTAAGTAGAAACACCACCAGCTTGAACTAAAAGAGACAGAAAAAACACACACACACACACACACACACACACACAAGATCTTTGGATCCCCAAACTTTTATAGGCTGAAAATAGTCTGAGAAAATGAATCAGTTGCAAATTTGGATTACAGAGAGTAGAATCAAGAGCCACAGTGAGTAATCCCCAGGGCCTGATCACTAATCAAGGAACTGACCATATGTACCCTGCTGGGTTTCAGGACTACTTTAGACCTGGAACTCCTAGATGTCTCTTGTTTTCTCCCTTCTTGATTGGGAGTGTTTATAGCAGTATCCTGTGCTTGTCCTAACATTGTATGCTGAGTGTGATGGAGTGGGGAACAGATAACTCATCTCTTTAATTCTCAGCTTTTCAGATAGAGAGGAATTGTGCTGAAAGAGTAGTCTATCCCATATAGGATGGAGACCCAGCACACCTTTCTTGGCACTTTATACACTGTTTCCTCTGCCTGGAGTGGTCTTCTCTCACTTCCATACCTGATTAATTTTTATTCACTCTCTAAGAGTCAGTTCAAAAATCATCTCGTCCATGAAACCTCCAGTTTCATCATCTCGAGTAAGTGGCTATGTTTTCTGTCTTTCTACAGGACTTACCATGGCTCCTAGCATCTTGAGCTGAAACAATTTACACATTTGTTTGTTTCCCCCACTGATCCATAAGTTCATAAATGGTAGGGATTACATCTTATCACTTTTGTTGCTTATCCAAACTCATTGCAAAACTAATGCAGATTCTCAACAAATACCTGATGGTAAATGAATAAACATTAGGCTACAGATGGTATAAAAACTTTGATGAGGGAGAACGAGTTAAGAAAACCTAAACAGTGTGTTCAACACTGAAACCTGGAAGAGAAGTTCGATGAGGTGATGTAGGGCTAGGTTCCTGTCTTTGAGGTCAGTCTGACTTGGTATTTGGGAAATCTGAATGTACTGCAGGACCTTGAATAATGTTATTTTGTTTAAGTCATTTTGTTATAATGTTGATGAGAAACAGAATCAATTCCTGGCTGAGGCCGTTGTCTGTGAAAAGTTTACATGTTCTGCCTATGTTTGCGTGGGTTTCTTCAGGTACTCCAGTTTCCTCCTACATCCCAAAGATGTGCACGTAAGGTGAGTTGGCGGGTCTACATTGTCCCAGTCTGAGTGTGTGCATGTGTGTGTGTGTGAGTGTGCTTTGTGATGGAAGGCCATCCTGTCTGGGATGGGTTTCTACCTTTTGTCCTTAGCTGCTGGGATTGGTTCTGACAACCCATGACCCTGAACTAGAATAAGTGGCTTGAAAAGAATTCTCTTACTTGTTTTTATTCATTTTTCTCACATGTATGTACCGCTCACATTTATTTCACTGTTTAACATTAAAAGTGTTTTGAGTCCTTATTTAGAAGTTTGGTGTGATATTTTCGTGACCAGAAATATGCTATGGGAACTTAAGTTTTGTTTATATCAGTTAGCCTGTGGTAAAACTGGTTTTGTTATACGTTATTTTGCTTAAAGTCAGTTATCAAGAACTTATAGACAACATTAAGTGAGGACTTACTGTACTTACCAAATGATAAGAGAACATGGGGAAGAAATTTCTTCATCTTTTTTTTTGGGGGGGGGCACTTTGTTCTCCTTGACGTATAGTCAGTGACTCATAACTAAATCTTTTTGGCATTTAGGAACACATTACAGAACATGAAGTGGGGACCCCTCAGATTCTGGAAATCTGAACGTTGAATTCCTAAATACCACCTCATATCTAAACTTTTCTGTTGGGAGAAACTAGCTTGGAAACCTGAGTTAAAGTCTATGAGACCAGAGACTAACTGTGCCTTACTTTGTCCCTGCCAGAACAGAGTATACACTAAAAACATTTTATTAGTGGTTGATTGTTAACATATGGGAAGGAGGAAGAAGAGAAGGGAGAAGGGTAGGAGATATTTTGGAAATTTTCTAATATTGCTTAAAAAAGTAAGATTTAAAAAAAAAATAAATGATGGAAGTTTGTAGAGTGGGGGTGATATGGAAAGGAAGGTTTCGTAGCACCAGGATAGTGATCTCCAATGTTCCTCAGAACTTTCCTCAGAAGGCCTCTTACATCTGGATGTGACTCTGTTCTCTAGTAAGGCTCACTTATGGTAGAGAATGAGACAGAAGCCCATGCTTCTTGCTGTCATGGGAAACTCCATCTCAATGCCAGGGAACCAGAGTCTTGAGGGGAGATGATTCATGTTGGGGCCCAAATAAGATTTAATGACATGATTGATAGTTCTGTTCTTTTTCTTTTTCTCTCTGTAAGAATCTAGTAGTCAAGATCCAGAAATTATTACAAATACACAAATATACACATTTTAGACTACAGAGAATTTATGCAAAGGCACACCTGCAAGAGTGTTTTAAGAGAGACTGACAAGGCCTCTTTGTCTACCCCAGAGCTCCTTTAAGCACAAAATTGCTACTGGCTAATACAGTGGGTTTATGAAAATGAGAAAAGTCATTCTTTCCTTTGGAAGGACATAACTCTTTGCCGGGGTGCATGGCTTGGTGAGTAGAATGTAGAGTGGATTTACAGTCTTACTCACCCCCTTGGCTTCAAGTTCCATATCAGAAACAATCTACACGATCATAGACGAAATTCTTATTGCCATGGAGTCCAAAATTTTACCATTTGGATTCCATTCTAAATGATTGAATGAAAGTATCACTCTCTACTTCATAAAGGATTTCTAAATATTGAGTGCACATTCAGCTCTTATCACCCACTACTCATTACTCTTTACCAAATGGCAAAGAATGATGGCAGAGATGGAGGAGGAGCCACCAAGCGGAGACATGAGCTTGGAAGGCCCCATGCGGGAAGAGACTGGCTTGTGAGAGGACCTGAAAGGTCAAGGAAGCTGAAGTTCAGGTGGAGAGGATGGGAGTGGTAAGATGAGATTGGAAGTTGGCAGGGCCAGATCACATTCACTTATTTTCCATTAATGGTAATGTGGCTATTAGAAATTTTAAAATTACACATGTGGCTTGCATTATATTTCTATTGGACAGTGCTGCTCTAGACCTTTACACAGTGCTTAGCACTTAGCAGATGTTCATAAATGCGATTCGAGATGAAATGAAGCAAAATGTACCACAATTACATGTCTAAGAGCTATGACTGATTCATTTTCTTTAAGCAGTACTTCTTTCTCTTACTGGCTATCCTTTGTTCTCCTCTTCAAAAATTCACAGTTGCTTACCATAAAAGATCAAGATATTAAGCCAAAAAATACTTACAGATATGTTCTCTGTAAAAAAATATATCCACACGTCTCTCTTGCTTATTCCCTTCTCTGGGATGTGCCACAATCACTCAAGTACAGTGAAATGGCTGGTCATACAAAGAGAAAAGCCAACTGATCAACTGGATCCTTTCTGTTGACACTTACATTTATTCAGAATTCTCAATTATTTAAACTCTAAATCCTCTCCAGGGGGCCTGCCATGGATTCAAATTCTGTATCTGTAGGAAATACAACAGAGAGCATAGTAAGTAGTTAAAGATTTTCTGTTAAATGAAGTTAAATGAATAAAGCTTTGAGATCAAATTTGGAATATGGAAGGAAATAGAGATTTAGAGAAAAAATTGTAGGCTTTTTTCTTTTTTTTTTCCGAATCACTAGGGAGAAGAAATCTCATATGCCGCATTTCAGGTTTTCAGTAATTTGTGAAGACTACCGGACTTAGGGAGCAAAGTTCTAAAGGTAAAAGGAAAGATAACTTCAATGTGCTTTCTAGTTCTCTAACCTATGTTTTCTATATGTAGCTTTAGCCCAGTACATCCACTACATCAGACAGAACGAACCCTACCGTGACAAAAGCTGGACCAGGTGAGAGTGTGGGTTTGTGGCGGTCACACTGACTAGACCTTTGGGGGCTGGAGTACAGGGAAGAAATAAGTATAGACAGGTGCCAGAGGAGTCTGTGGTTTTAGAAGATTCTTGGTTTTTTTGTTTGTTTGATTACTTGTTAGAATGGATTTAGTTTCTCTCCCCAAAAGAGATACAGATTTGAGATGAATTAGAGATATTTTTAGAACAAAAATGCTACTCAGTTGAATTTCTGTTTTTGCCATAGCCTTGTAACTGAGCTGGAGGAAAAGAAAGCACAAGTAGCTCCCACCAGACTAAAACCCTTTTTGTTTCTGCCATGTCACAGAGCCTTCATTCTGTTCCTGAGGAAAAAAGAGTATCCTGAAGGACTCCCCAAAAGTTGGACAATTAAGTAAATATTTTTGTTAAAAATAATGCCATTTGGTTCCACTTTCCTTGATAAATTATCTTTTCCCTGTCAAAAAGAGACCAAAAATGTGCCCTTCTCCTGAGAGAGAATCATAATAAATAAAAAGATACAATTGGGTTTTTATAGATGTTAAAGCATTTAAATGTACTGGAGCTTGAAGTATATAAGCTTTTTCCCATCATACTTTTCTTTTCTAAAAAGAAAAAAAATAGAGCTCATGCTCTCATCTCTTTTCCTCTTTTTAAAAGACTACCATGAAATTGAGGAAGGAAATGAGACGGGTTGTCCCTAATCATCTGCCTTAAGCGTTGTAAAAGCCACACTTTTATATTGTGCTATCTTAACTGGCTTCATGCAGGATTAGCTTAATGGCCACAGTATAAGACAGACTTTATTGAAAAACTGTGTCCATTGTTTTCCCTTTATTTCTAAATGCACTGTATAAATATAATACATTACCGTTGCTCAGAGCAGACACTTAGATAAACAATTAACCACAGAGGTAACAATATGGCAGAAAACCACAGGTACTGTGTGTTTACTCAGTCTTGCCTATCATGTGATTCATTCACTCACTCACTGGATACACATGAATTGAGAGCACTGCACAGAGAAGAAGTAAATAACAATGCCTGTAGGATCTGCAGCCAACTTCCCAGTTGACATGATTTTTGATCAAGCTCTTGAAGATTAAAGGTATGGCAGGACAGAAAGAACAGAGGATGTGAATACACCGAAGAATGAAAGCACATGCCATCTTCAGGAAACAGCAGGTAACTTCATATAAGTGGAGTACAAGATGGCTGGCAGTGGAGTGGGTGTGGATCTAAAATGCAAAAATCTTGAATGTTAGCCTAAGAAGTTTATACTTTAATTTTTTAGGAAAAAAAAAAAGTACATGAAATGGATCTATAGTAAAGTTGGCTTCCCTTAATTTTTTTATTTTTACATGTTCCCTGTGCTCTAAGTATAAAGCAGTGAAAGAAAAAGTATAAAAAGAAAAAACAAACCTAATAAGATGTAGCCGAACTCAAAAAGAAGAAAAAATATCTTTATAGATCACTGCAAAGCAGTGAGTGGGGATGAAGCCATGGGCTTTCAGGCAGTAGCAGAAAGGAGCCTGACTCCTTTGGGGTAACAAAGACTAAATGCCTATGCAAATGATGATAGAAGTAGGCTAACTGAGGACAGGGTCAGACTCTCAGAAGTAGTGGGAGTAGAGAGGTGGGAGATTTAAGACCCAGCCTCCTAACAAGGAATTGCTCTAAGTTCTGTGACTGACTCTGTAATATTCTCACTATCACTATGGAGCAGAAGCCCCAGAAAACCATCATAAATCTGGCTGAAGGTTCAGGGTACAGGGGACAGAATACTCGGTGGAAGCATCCATACAACTTCTGAACGAGGTGCGAGAGAGAGCAAAACAAACAAAGCAAAAAAGCTTTCATACAAAATGGGTCTGAAAACTTTCCAGAATATATATAGAAAAATTAATGCCAAGAAAAACAATCAACAAAATCAATAATTTAACTGAAAATAATTTTACAAAGCAGTCTGACAAAGACTTAAATAGTAAGTTGAAGATGACTAAAGAGATGAAACAGGAATTTTATTCATTAAAAATGCACAAAAATAAGATAATAATAACTCACAATACTTGTAAAATGAATTAAAGCCAACAATTGATAGCAGAGATTATCAAAATGAATGAGAGACAGAGAGAAAAAGAGAGACAGAGAGACAGAAAGAGACAGCGAGAGAAAGAGACAGAGATTTGACCAATACAATTGACAAGAAAGTTATACCTAAAACAATATCAATCCAAAAGTTTGAAAATAAAAGGTAAGGGGGAAAAAGGTAGATAATTTAAATCCCAAGAGAATGTTGAGCAATATTAATATTAGACAAAATGGAATTTATGACAAAAAGAATAGGAGAAAAGAGAGACATATAATAATAAAATGAATCATCTTCTAAGATTATGTAGCAATCATGACCTTGCATACACTAAACAACATAGTTTCAAATGATATAAAAGGGGAAAACTGGTTATTTTATATACATAGTAGGATATTTTTACATTCTCTTAACAGAAAATGATGAATCAAACATCCAAAATAAAAACTAAACTAAAAACCTGCAAGGCTATAGAATATTTAAAGAAAATACCTATAAATTTATCTAGCTTTCTATAGAACCCTGCACACAATAAAGATTATAATTTATTTTCATTTTAACATGAAGCATTTGCAAACTTGACCATATCACAGATTTTAACAATTTTCAAATAATTTACATCATACATATTTTCTAATCACTATGCAATTAAATTAGATATGTATAAGCCAAAGGTAGAGTTTTTAAAATAATTTGTTTTTTAAGCACATTTGGTAACTAAAAAATGCCCTCCTAAATAATTTGAGTTCAAGAGAAAATCATAATTAAAAGTCCAAAATATTTTAAACTAAGTGAAAATGAAAGGATCATATAAAAACATGTGATGCAGTTAGAGTAGAACCTAAAATTAATTTATAAAAAGAAAGAGAAAAAGTAAATGAGTTTGCAGTCATTTCAAGAAGCAAGGATAGGGAGAACAGAGAGAGCCTGCAAAGAGTAAAAGGAAGGAAATAATAAAGGTAGAGTAGAAATCAATGAATTAGACAACAAACAGTACTAAAAAATCAACAAAATTAAATTTTGATTTTTTGAATTAAAGAAAAATGTCTAGCTAGGCTAATCAAGAAAACCAGTATCCCTTTCTATCTGGCTGCAGTAATCAGGTAAGCCAAGATGGGCACTTACAGGTACATCCAGAATGTAATGTGCTTTTTTTTCAGCGTGCGCGGAAGGCTGTACCACCAGCAGTCTGTGCTCCGCAGCACCTGCCCCACCTTCTGCCCACACCTGGCCCAATAAAGCACACAGGCTGGGATACAAGGCCAAGGAAGGTTATGTCTTACCATATATTGGATTCCTGCGTGCTGCCTCGCTGGCCACAAACATCCAGTTGCTCTAGGTGCGACCTATGGCCAGCCTGTCCATCATGGTGTTAGCTAGCTAAAGTTTGCCTGAAGCTTTCAGTCTGTTTCCAGAAAGCCATCTGGATGCCACTGTGGGGCTCTGAGAGTCCTGAATTCTTACTGGGTTGGTGAAGATTCCACATACAAATGCTTTGAGGTTATCCTCATTGATCCATTCCATAAAACTATCGGACGGGATCCTGACACCCAGTGGATCACCAAACCAGTCCACAAGCACAGGGAGAAGCAAAGGCTGATGTTGGCAGGCCGCAAGAGCCATGGCTTTCGGAAGGGCTGCTTCAAATTGTCATGTCTGCTTCAAATTGTTCTTTATCTGTTAAAACTATGGGTCTGGAGATTGTTTCATGAATTCATCGTCAAATTATGAAAGTTAAAGTATTATGTAATAATGTTTGAAGACTAACTGATGGTGTACCTTATTTCTCATAAACACTTTTGCCTTTGTTTTATCTAATTAGGGAGTTAATATCTCAATGTTTAAAATGCTGTTTGTTTCAATAGGTGTAAAATAAATTCTGTAAAAAAGGAGGAAAAAAGAGTACAAAGAAATAACATCAAGAATAGAAAAGGGAGCAAAACCACCACATCAGAATAGAGATTAAATAAATCATAAGAGAAATTTATGCAAATAAATTTGAAAATTCAAAAGAAAAGATTGAAATTTCTTTTACAATGGAATAAGGGGAAAATAAATACTGAGTTAAAATTGGTAATCTCAGACATAACATCTAGTCCTAGCTTATTAAGTTTTTTTTTTTTTAACCATGAGTCGATAAATGCTATTGAATACCTTTTCTTCATTTATTGAGAAAAGCTTAACTTTTCTACCTTTACTTTTAAAATGGTGGAACAACGTGATAATAGGAATCTGGATCTCTCAGACTGTGGTGTGTTATTTGTGTCCTGGACTGATTACTTCTGGATATCTTTTTAAAAAACAATTTATTTATTTTAATTAGTTTCAAGTATACAATACATTGGTTAGACATCCATATAGTTCGTAAAATGATCCCCCCAGTTGCTCCCTCCCTCCCTTGACCCTCCACCTAACCAACATATTAATGCTAACTGCATTCCCTATGTCGCGCTCCCCATCCCCATGACCATCCATCAGCTACTAATTTGTAGTTTTTTAATCCTTCACCCATTCTTCCCGGCCCCTCAACCTCCTCCCCTCTGTCCATCACCAAATTGTCCACTATATTCGTGAGTCTGTTTTTGATTAGTTTGTCCTTTTTACTCCTTAGATGCCACATATAAGTGAAATCATATAGTGTTTATCTTTCTCTGTCTAACTTAAATACCTTCTAGATCCATCAAAGCAATATCTTTTTCCATTCTCTTCCTTTTAGTCTGTGTCTTTTAATATGAAGTGAGTCTCTTATAGGCAACATGTAGGGGTCTTGTTTTCCTTTCCATTTATCTACTCTTTTAGTTGGAGCACTTAATTCTTTCTATCTGAGGTACTTATTGATAGGTATGTAGTTGTTACCATTCTTTATTCCTGTTTTTGATACATGTTGTTTCTTCTTAAAGAAGTCCCTCCAACTTTTCCTATAATATTAGCTTGGTGGTGATAAATTCCTTTAGTTTATTTTTGTCTGGGAAGCTCTTTTTCTGTCCTTCAACTCTAAATGATAGCTTTGCTGGATAAAGTATCCTCGGTTGTAGATCCTGGGTCTTCATCACGTCGAATACTTTGTGCCAAGCCCTTCTGTCCTGCATAGTTTCTTTTGAGAAATCAGCTGCCAGTTGTATGGGTGTTCCCTTGTAGGTAACTATCTGTTTTTCTCTTGCTGCTTTTAATATTCTTTATATTTAACCTTTGGCATTTTAATTATGATGTGTCTTGGTGTGGGCCTCTTTGGATCCTGGTTTTTGGGATTCTCTGAGCTTCTTGGGGTTTTATGTCTATTTCCTTCACCAGGTGAGGGAAGTTTTCCATCATTATTTCTTCAAACGGCTATTCAACATCTTGATTTTCTTCAGTTATGCCGATCAGACAGATGTTTGGACTCTTAATGGTGTCCCATATTCTCCTGAAATTATTTTTATAGCCTTGGCATCTTATCTCATGCCATTCTGATTGAGTGTCCTTGGCTTTCCTGTCTTCTAGAGAGGGCATTTGATCCTCTTCTTTATTCACTTTGTTTATTCCATTTAATATACTTCTCATCTCAGATAATGTGTTCTTCATTTCTGACTGGTTCCCTTTTATAATTTCCATTTCCATTTTTATGTTTTTTATCTCTTTGTTGAAGTTCTCACTGAATTCATCTACACTTCCCAAAAGTTCATTG